>NC_090655.1:62717521-62954724 GCF_040937935.1 Hyperolius riggenbachi
ATATGCTAATTTTTTGAGATAGGAATTTAGGTTTTCATGAGATGTATGGCAAAATCATCAATATTAAAACAATAAAAGGCTTGAACTACTTCAGTTGTGTGTATTTGAATCTAAAATATATGAAAGTCTAATGTTTATCAGTACATTACAGAAAATAATGAACTTTATCACAATATGCTAATTTTTTGAGACGATCCTGTATATACACACACACACACATACATTCACACCCAAACACTCACACACATATATATACACACACATACACACGTATATATACACACACATACACACATATATATACACACATACACATATATATACACACACACACACACACACACACACACACACACACACACACACACACACACACACACACACACAGTGGGATGCAAAAGTTTGGGCAACCTTATTAATAGTCATGATTTTGCTGTATTAATCATTGGTTGTTGCAATAAAAAATGTTAGTTAAATATATCATATAGGAGACACACGCAGTGATATTTGAGAAGTGAAATTAAGTTTATTGGATTTACAGAAAGTGTGCAATAATTGATTAAATAAAATTAGGCAGGTGCATAAATTAATAGCAAAGCCCCCTTAAATGCTAAGAGCCTCAAATTTGGAGAATATATTAAGGAGATCAGAAGGAATAAGAGGAAAATTTTTTTTTTCAAAAAGACCTTATAGTTTTTGAGAAAATCGATGTTAAAGTTTCAAAGTAAAAATGTATACATTTAAAAACCCGCCGACTTTAACGGTTAATAGCAAAGCCTGCTTAAAGTTTAGGAACACCAAATTCCCAGGGTATATTAAGGGGATCAGTGGGAATAAGAGGAAAAAAATTTTTTCAAAAAGACCGTATAGTTTTTGAGAAAATGGATTTTTAAGTTTCAAGGGCAAAAATGTCTTTTAAATGCGGAAAATGTCAGTTTTTTTTTGCACAGGTAACAATAGTGTATTATTTTCATAGATTCCCCCAAGTGGGAAGAGTTTTACTTACTTCGTTCTGAGTGTGGGAAATATAAAAAAAAAACGACGTGGGGTCCCCCCTCCCAGACCTCTTTAACCCCTTGTCCCCCATGCAGGCTGGGATAGCCAGAATGCGGAGCACCGGCCGCGTGGGGCTCCGCACCCTGACTATACCAGCCCGTATGGTCCATGGATTGGGGGGTCTCGAAAGGGGAGGGGCAGCCAAGCTTTCCCCTCCCCCTCCGAGCCCTTGTCCAATCCAAGGACAAGGGGCTCTTCTCTACCTCCGATGGGCGGTGGAGGTGGAGGCCGCGATTTCCTGGGGGGGGGGGGTTCATGGTGGAATCTGGGAGTCCCCTTTAAAAAGGGGTCCCCCAGATGCCCACCCCCCCCCCCCCTCCCAGGAGAAATGAGTATAGAGGTACTTGTACCCCTTACCCATTTCCTTTAAGAGTTAAAAGTAAATAAACACACAAACACTTAGAAAAAGTATTTTAATTGAACAAAAAACATAACCACGAAAAAAGTGCTTTAATATTCTTAATTAACCATTAATACTTACCTGTCTCTTTAAATAAATGATCCCTCGCAATAGCCTCGGAAATGTTTTATCAGTTACAATGTAACAAAGTTATTACAATGTAACAACTTTGTTACATTGTAACTACGCCGCACCCGACGTCAATCGCCGCTCAGCCGCCGCAGCAATTACGCGTCCGTGCAGGACGCTAAGTCCCCGCAGCTCCTGCTGTCCACCCCGCCCACATCTGTCACCCACATGTCACCCACATGTGGGTGACATGTGGGTGACATGAGGGAGAGGCGGGCAGGGCAGCGGGGCCGGCGGGGACTTAGCGTCCTGCATGGAGTCCGGACCCGACAGAGCTCTGAGCTATATAGCTCAGAGCTCTCTAAGCATCTTTGAATTTGGGCTCCAAGGAGCCCCATTGGTCCTTAGCAGACCAATGGGGTTCCTTCAAATCAGAAGATGCTTAGAGAGCTCAGAGCTCTGTCGGGTCCGTGCAGCACGGACGCGTATGCGGCGGCTGAGCGGCGAGTGACGTCGGGTGCGGCGTAGTTACAATGTAACAAAGTTGTTACATTGTAATAACTTTGTTACATTGTAACTGATAGAACATTTCCGAGGCTATTGCGAAAGATCATTTATTTAAAGGGACAGGTAAGTATTAACGGTTAATTAAGAATATTAAAGGACTTTTTTCGTGGTTATGTTTTTTGTTCAATTAAAATACTTTTTCTAAGTGTTTGTGTGTTTATTTACTTTTAACTCTTAAAGGAAATGGGTAAGGGGTACAAGTACCTCTATACTCATTTCTCCTGGGAGGGGGGGTGGGCATCTGGGGGACCCCTTTTTAAAGGGGACTCCCAGATTCCACCATGAACCCCCCCCCCCAGGAAATCGCGGCCTCCACCTCCACCGCCCATCGGAGGTGGAGAAGAGCCCCTTGTCCTTGGATTGGACAAGGGCTCAGAGGGGGAGGGGAAAGCTTGGCTGCCCCTCCCCTTCCGAGACCCCCCAATCCATGGACCATGCGGGCTGGTATAGTCAGGGTGCGGAGCCCCACGCGGCCGGTGCTCCGCATTCTGGCTATCCCAGCCTGCATGGGGGACAAGGGGTTAAAGAGGTCTGGGAGGGGGGACCCCACGTCGTTTTTTTTTTTATATTTCCCACACTCAGAACGAAGTAAGTAAAACTCTTCCCACTTGGGGGAATCTATGAAAATAATACACTATTGTTACCTGTGCAAAAAAAACTGACATTTTCCGCATTTAAAAGACATTTTTGCCCTTGAAACTTAAAAATCGATTTTCTCAAAAACTATAAGGTCTTTTTGAAAAAACATTTTTTCCTCTTATTCCCACTGATCCCCTTAATATACCCTAGGAATTTGGTGTTCCTAAACTTTAAGCAGGCTTTGCTATTAACCGTTAAAGTCGGCGGGTTTTTAAATGTATACATTTTTACTTTGAAACTTTAACATCGATTTTCTCAAAAACTATGAGGTCTTTTTGAAAAAAAAATTTTCATCTTATTCCTCCTGATCTCCTTAATATATTCTCCAAATTTGAGGCTCTTAGCATTTAAGGGGGCTTTGCTATTAACCCTTAAAGAGAACCCGAGGTGGGTTTGAAGAATATTATCTGCATACAGAGGCTGGATCTGCCTATACAGCCCAGCCTCTGTTGCTATCCCAAACCCCCCTAAGGTCCCCCTGCACTCTGCAATCCCTTATAAATCACAGCCACGCTGCTGACAAACAGCTTGTCAGAGCTGGCTGTGTTTATCTCTATAGTGTCAGTCTGCTGCTCTCCCCGCCTCCTGCAGAACTCCAGTCCCCGCCTGCATCCCTTCCCTCCCTGCTGATTGGAGGGAAGGGACGGGGGCAGGGACTGGAGCTATGCAGGAGGCGGGGGAGCAGCTGAGACTGACACTACAGATGTAAACACAGCCCCACAGCATTTATGAGGGATTGCAGAGTGCAGGGGAACCTTAGTGGGGTTTGGGATAGCAACAGAGGCTGGGCTGTATAGGCAGATCCAGCCTCTGTATGCAGATAACCTTCTTTAAACACACCTCGGGTTCTCTTTAAAGTCGGCAGCTTTTTTATATTATACGGAGCGTTACGGTTTAACGCGAAATTACGGTAGCGTTTAATGCGAAATTACGGCATGAACGAAACGCGAAATTACGCGTTGAAAATTACGCTTACGGTATTTTCAATTACGATTTTAATGGCAATTACGCTATGGTAATTTCGCATCGTAATCGCAAATTTCGCATGCGTAATTATAGTAATGCGAAATTACGAAAATTTCAGCTCAACTCTATATGTAGGTCTTTGGTGCTGGTCTGTGGGTTGACTCTGACTGTTCTCACTATTTGTCACTTCTGTCTATCCGAGATTTTTCTTGGTTTGCCACTTTGAGCCTTAAAGGAGAACTGTAGTGAGAGGGATATGGAGGCTGCCATATTTATTTCCTTTTAAGCAATACCAGTTGCCTGGCAGCCCTGATGGTCTATTTGCCTAAAGAAGTGTCTGAATCACACCAGAAACCAGCATGCAGCTAATCTTGTCATATCTGTCTAAATTTGTCAGAAACACCTGATCTGCTGCATGCTTGTTCAGGGCCTATGGCTGAAAGTATTAGAGGCAGAGGATTAGCTGAATAGCCAGGCAACTGGTATTGCTTAAAAGGAAATAAATATGGCAGCCTCCATATACCTCTCACTACAGTTCTCCTTTAACTTTAACTGAGCCTGTGGTCTTCCATTTCCTCAATATGTTCCATAACTTTGGAAACAGACAGCTGAAATCTCTGAGACAGCTTTCTGTATCCTTCTCCTAAACCATGATGGTGAACAATCTTTGTCTTCAGGTCATTTGAGAGTTGTTTTGAGACCCCCATGTTGCTACTCTTCAGAGTAAATTAAAAGAGGAATGAAACTTACAATTGACCCACTTAAGTACTCTTTCTTATAATTGGATTCACTTGTGTATGTAGGTCAGGGGTCACTGAGCTTACCAAGCCAATTTGAGTTCCAATAATTAGTTCTAAAGGTTTTGTAATCAATAATATGACTACAGTGCCCAAATTTATGCACCTGCCTAATTTTATTCAAACAATTATTGCGCACTTTCTGTAAATCCAATAAACTTCATTTCACTTCTCAAATATCACTGTGTGTATCTCCTATATGATATATTTAACTGACATTTTTTTATTGTAACAACCAGCGATTTATACAGGAAAATTATGACGATCAACAAGGTTGCCCAAACTTTCGCACCCCACTGTATATACACACATACACATATATACACACACACACATACACACACACACACATATATACACACATACACACACGCACGCACGCGTGCACGCACGCACACACACACACACACACATACAGTGGCTTGCAAAAGTATTCCGCCCCCTTGAAGTTTTCCACATTTGGTCATATTACTGCCACAAACATGAATCAATTTTATTGGAATTCCACCTGAAAGACCAATAAAAAGTGGTGTACACGTGAGAAGTGGAATGAAAATCATACATGATGCCAAACATTTTTTACAAATAAATAACTGCAAAGTGGGGTGTGCGTAATTATTCAGCCCCCTCAGTCAATTCTGTTTTTTAGGGTATGTCTCTACCAGCTTTGCAGATCTAGAGACATCCTTGCCCATTCTTCTTTGCAAAACAGCTCCAGCTCAGTCCGATTAGATGGACAGCATTTGTGAACAGCAGTTTTCAGATCTTGCCACAGATTCTCGATTGGATTTAGATCTGGACTTTGACTGGACCATTCTAACACATGGATATGTCTTGTTTTAAACCATTCCATTGTTGCCATGGCTTTATGTTTAGGGTCGTTGTCCTGCTGGAAGGTGAACCTCCGCCCCAGTCTCAAGTCTTTTGCAGACTCCAAGAGGTTTTCTTCCAAGATTGCCCAGTATTTGGCTCCATCCATCTTCCCATCCACTCTGACCAGCTTCGCTGTCCCTGCTGAAGAGAAGCACCCCCAGAGCATGATGCTGTCACCACCATATTTGACAGTGGGGATGGTGTGTTCAGAGTGATGTGCAGTGTTAGTTTTCGTCACACATAGCGTTTTGCATTTTGGCCCAAAAGTTCCATTTTGGTCCAATCTGACCCGAGCACCTTCTTCCACATGCTTGAGGTGTCTCCCACATGGCTTGTGGCAAACTGCAAACGGGACTTCTTATGCTTTTTTGTTAACAATGCCTTTCCTATTGTCACTCTTCCAAAAAGGCCAACTTTGTGCAGTGCATGACTAATAGTTGTCCTATGGACAGATTCCCCCACCTGAGCTGTAGATCTCTGCAGCTCGTCCAGAGTCTCCATGGGCCTCTTGACTGCATTTCTGATCAGCTCTCTCCTTGTGTGGCCTGTGAGTTTAGGTGGACAACTTGTCTTGGTAGGTTTACAGTTGTGCCATACTCCTTCCATTTCTGAATGATCGCTTGAACAGTGCTCCGTGGGATGTTCAAGGCTTTGGAAATCTTTTTGTAGCCTAAGCCTACTTTAAATTTATCAATAACTTTATCCCTGACCTGTCTGGTGTGTTCTTTGGACTTCATGGTGTTGTTGCTATCAATATTCTCTGAGACAACTTCTGAGGCCGTCACAGAGCTGCTGTATTTGTATTGACATTAGATTACACACAGGTGCACTCTATTTAGTCATTAGCACTCATCAGGCAATGTCTATAGGCAACTGACTGCACTCAGACCAAAGGGGCTGAATAATTATGCACACACCACTTTGCAGTTATTTATTTGTAAAAAATGTTTGGAATCATGCATGATTTTCGTTCCACTTCTCACGTGTACACCACTTTGTATTGGTCTTTCACGTGGAATTCCAATAAAATTGATTCATGTTTTATATATACACATACACACACTGGGAGCAAAACCCATATTCAACCCATAAAACAATAAATATCGTTTTGAAATGTAAATCATAAAACGATAAATATTGTTTTATAATGCAAATTAATGCAGCGCCATTTTTACACTGTCGGCGCTGGCGCCATTTTTAACTGATCCGACTGGGAGGGTCATCATGCTACCTATGCTAGAGGGAAGGGGGGAGGGGTCATCTCGCTATCTATACTGAAGGGGGGCAGCTGGTGACAGTGGCCTTGGGCGGTAAAGAGTACAAATTTAGCCCTGCTCCCGAGGTGAGTAACCCCTGGGACACTTTTGTTGTATACAGATCCTCTTTAAGAAAGGGAAGCCTCAGGATCCTACTGAGGCTTCCCTCTCTACTCCGTTGTCCCCCATCGCTAAACGTGGCCCCCGGAAGATTAGCAACAAGGTATTGTCGCTAATCACATCGGAGCTGCGCAGCTTCTCTTCCTGGATCACGGCCGGCTGATCTCGCCCCCGCACATGCCCAGTAAGCCGGAGCTGCGGGCTCCATGCCACTGTGCATGTGCAGCCATGATCCAGGAAGAATAGCGGCACCGCCTCGATGTGAAGGGAAGTTGTGCTCAGGTACAGGGGCTTCCGATCACCGAAGGAAGCCTTGATAGGATCCTGAGGCTTCCCTCTCCTCAGGGTAAGTATCTGATGTTGAACCTGAGCTTCGGCTTGGGTTCACTTTAATTGTCACGCCATGAGGCAGTAATTCGCTCAAGCACACAGTGCAAATGTATTTGTTATTGCTTTAAAGCTGTCCTGAATTATAATAGAAATATGAGAAAAATATCCCTGTAAGTGTGTACTTCTCACAAGGCCTCTCTATGTGAGGAAAGCCAGACCAGCTATGTGCAAGCTGCAGGTTTTGGCAAATGGATTCCCATAAGATAATGAACGGAGATTCTCATGACAGTAATTACCCCACGAGAATAATTACACCAAGACACAAACATCATCAGGAGCCCTCAGGGGATTCCTCATCACCACCTTGTGTGCAGCTCATGGGCAGTCCTAATCTGCTGGAAATTCTTATAACAGGCCAACAATATGTCTCCAATGTTCTAATGAATACATCGAGCCCTCTGTGGCCTTGTGAAGCAGCATGCTGCAGCACCAGGAGTGTAAATTGATTTCATTTATGGCAAACACCTGCTTTCCAATCATGTGTTTATATTTCCCGGACCCCCACTCCTAATGATGCTGACAAACTTTATAGACAGATTCAAAAGTTTTGTACACAACAACATCATCTGCACAAGTTTAACAATCCACATCAGCAGAAATAAATAATGCCCAAATATTTTTGTTGGAGACTTTCAAAATGTTGGTCCTGAATATCTGTGTGCCCGTTTCTAGTGATGGTCATGTCTAGGAGAACTCATGGAGAAGCATGTGATGTCTAGGAGAACTCATGGAGAAGCAGCTGATTTGCAAAGCTATGATTTGCTGTGATCACATCCTGCTTTAGCAAGTGATCATGACTAGCAATTCAGAGACTTACATATCTGTCAAATCAGAGCTTTGCAAGGCTAACAGCTGACCAAACTGATCACATGCTTCTCCATGAGTTCACCTAGACATGACCATCACTATCTGTTTCCAAAACTCATTCAGATCAACTCACAGGGAGTACCCATAATTGTCTCTCCCAGCCCTGTGGACTACACTTTTACTCCTCCTATTTGTGAATTTCAAGGTTAGACTTGCATCCTCATCAGGCCGTTATTATGGATGGGCAAAGCAGGTCACCACCCAGAGTGAAGTGGAAGAGGGGGGAGAAGAGCTCAGGGGAGTGGAGGGGTGACTCACTTCTCTAGAACTTATCAATGGAAGGGACACAAGGTACATTATCCTCTACATCCTGGTCTCCATGGCTGCAGTGGCATCTGTCATCAGTTGACCCACTGGCATCAGTGGTTTAGGTGATGACAATATGGCGATGCAGTCATGGAGGCCGGGATGCTGAGAAAGATGGGTGTTCCATCCGTGGATCCTAAGAGAGGTGAGTCAAACCACCCTTCTGCTCTGCATTCTGGATTGCCACTTATACTGAAGAGGCCACATCTGGCTACCTATACTGTGGGTTAAACATCTGGCTACCTATACTGGGGGCGACACCTGGCTAACTAATAGCGGGAGCTCCTCTGCCTAACTATACTAGGGGTCATATCTGCCTACGTATGCTGGGGGGGAAGGGGGGGCAGAGGGTTGCACACTTGCCCTGAGAGCTATTTAGCCTATAAACTGCCCTAATCCTAATTATACAAGGTCATTTTTTTTAATAGATCACGCAATTGTGTTAGGAGTGCTGCAGGCTCCGAACCAAACTACAAATAGCACAGTGTGAGGCCTGCTAAATCCGCTGCCTTATATCAGTTCCTATGCCCCAATCTCCTCCGCAGTCTTCACCTTGTGCGGTGCATCCATGGTCAGCCGAAGGATGACAAATGCATTGTCCCAACACCCAGTTAAACCCAGGCCTTGATATGCACAAGGTATAGGAACTGAAGGCCGTAAGATAGTGGTAGCACCAGAGCTAAACTAGACAGATACAGGAAAATCAGACAGTCCAGGGCAGCAACAGGTGATCAGAAATAGCATGGTACAGAATCTCCAACGTAAGCCAATCCAGTAACAATCCAGGGAGGTCATATATGGTAGATCAGAATAATATGACACCAGAGGATAAGGTAATATCAGGTCACGTACAGTTCTAAATGTCCGTCCAGCAATCCAATAACAGGGTCAAGAGGCAAAGCACGGTTGTACACAGTAATTTCAAGAATAATATTGTAGCCCCTTTCAGGGGACAAAGTGTTTTGTTTATGTTTCTGACATATGAGTTGTTGTACTGGATATGGAGACAGGTGGAGCCAAATAGGCGCATAGATAGGGAGTACATGGAGCATATAGTCGCATGCACTCTCGCCGGTCGCATAGCAACCAGGATACACAGAGCTGGGAAGTTTCTAGAGGGAGCGCGAGGGGGACAGTGCATGACAGGAGCATAGGAGAACTGTTTATAACAGTTTGATAGAAATACCTCAATGTTCAAGGGCAGCGTCAATGGGAGTATGAACGATTTGACAAACTCAAATGATATTATCAAAACATCAATACACCATTATATATCCTAATCATGCACTTGCCAACATAAATTGATACAAAGTAACCAAAAAAAGAGAATTGGCTCTCGGGTGCATGAAGAGGATGAAAACTTTAATCACATATATATCATAACAAACAATATACAAAATACAATAATACAGAAAACCCCCATAAATATAGAAATAAACCCCATAAAAAGCTCCTCACAAACCCTCCAGAAAAACTAGGGGCTGCAGTCCCCCAAAAAGGATGAAAATGAGCACTCTGCACACGCTTGATGATGGTATCATTATTGTGGGCAAATCAAGAGGCCACAGGCGTTCAGGCCCAGCACATAATGGACAGCAAACAGCAATGGGTGCCAACAAAAGCTCCTAAGTAATGTTCTTGAAATGTGTAGCAGGCACAGGGAAGCAAGTTGAAAAGCGGCATCCGAAGCAAAGCAAAAGCAAGCTCATGAGCTGACAGCATAGATAACATCAAGCAGGCTAATAGCATGCAGTATTGATAACTCGTAATGCAGATGGATGGCAGGTGATGAGCCTGGATAAGCAAGCAGTCCCTCAATCGCAGGGTATAGGGTGGTAAATCAAAGCACAAAGATCTTATCCCAGGATAAACACATGTAACAAATGTTCTGCAAAGTCCCCCAATCGCAGGGTCTGTATGGTCAAACAGCCATATCTATGCGCAGATGCTGCTCACAAATAGTTACCAAACTTCATTGATGAAATCCGGAGCCCATATGCATGTCAGCAGGGTTCCCTTGATGTGGCCATGCAGCTGATCCAAAGGCCAAATTGTAGAATGTCCGTGGAACCAGGAGGAACCGGAGAGGTGCAGGTGCCAGAGAAAGGAGGAATGGAGGAGGAAATCCACGCTGTCAGGAGGAGCCTGACATGTTTCGCCGCCACTAGCGGCCTTTTCAAAGGCAGACAGCGTGGAGATAAACATGGACGCCATGACGGCGTCCATAAATGCTGAATGCGCCCGCGCGGCCCGCCCCCCCCCGGGGGCACGCCCCCTAATTCCACGCACCATCACCCACGCCCGGCAGCTTGTCGGCGTGTGGGCGGCCCCCATCTGGAACGCAAATGCGCTCCAACCAACGCGCAAAGCGCCACATGGCGCCACATGGCGCCCAGCGGATGACGTCAAAGGGAGCCGTCCAATGGGGAGGGTGAGCGAGCGGGGCAAAGGGCGAGGCGGGCAACGCGGGCGCATGCAGACAGACCTGCCACAAGACAATAAATGTAAAAAAGCAACTAGTTAATAAAGAAAAAAGTGATAAAAGAAAAAAATGAATAATAATGATAATGAAAAAATACCAAATAAAGCGAACAAAACCCTTTTAAGTCTAAATTGAAGTATGTTAACTGGCGCTATGACCCCAAATATCAGGCACCAGAACGCCGATCGCATACAATCAAATAAACCTATATATATATATATTCAAACAGAAAACAAAAAAACACAAAAAAAGAGAGAGGCGGAGAGAGACCTGCCCTTAATAATGACATTGTAATAATATCAGAGTGGGTATAGGTATCACACCCACATATAATAAGTGGCCCTAAAAGGCAAAAAGCCTACCGTAGGAGGAGAAAATACAGCAGCAAACAGGGAAAAAGGCGAGAGGGGACCAAAATGGCGGGGGACCCTCACAGATGTCAACCAAAGTGCATCCAGGTGAGACAACCCGGATGGACAAAGGGTAGGGGGGGGAGGGGAGGGGAAAGGGGGGGGTTGGGAAGAAGGAGAACAGAGCAGACAATACATAAAAGCTTCATAAACTGAGACCATATCTCATGAAACTACATGGGCAAAAAAACCCGGTAATTTATACTGTCATTTAGACCCTTAGGTTCAGTGGCTTTAAGATCAAAAATCCAACGGGACTCCAGCTGTAAAAGGGCTTTGTCAATGTCGCCACCTCTGGGGTGGATATGGACCCTATCCAGGCCTATAAAACTGATAAAGCTGGGATCACCTCTATGCTCCAAATGGACGTGTCTGGAAATCGGAGATTTAAAGTTGCAATTTGCAACATCCCCCACATGGTCTTTAATTCTTTCTTTAAAAGCTCTCGATGTTTTACCAACATAAAAACTGCCACATCTGCAGTACATAAGGTAAATAACACCCACAGTGTTGCAGTTAACAAAATGCTTGAGTTTCCATTGACGTCCATTGGGTAAGGTGATATCCCTGCCTGTTTGTAGATAGCGGCAATAAACGCACCCTCCACAGCTGTAAGTACCCGTAACAGTGCAATGTTTCTTGGGGCCGTTTTTCCCCCAGAAATGACTTGATGTAACATAATTTCGTAGTGTTTTACTGCGTTTAAAAGTTACCTGAGGGACAGGTGAAACAAACTCCCTTACCACTCTGTCATTTGTCAACACATGCCAGTGTCGGCGGAGTATCCTGTCAACCTCTCTGTTTTGATCATTATAACGAGTTATTAAACGTGTATTATTGCTGCTGGGGATATCTTTGCTTTTTTTAGTCAAAAGGGCCGTGCGGTCTGACATCTTAGCTCGTTTATAGGCCTTTTTTAGCCAACGGTCCTTATAGCCTCTTTCTCTAAAACGAGAACGTAGTAGCTTAGCCTCTTTCTCAAAAGTGGTTTCGTCACTACAGTTCCGGCGTGCCCTCAAATATTGACCCGTGGGAATCCCACGGATCGTATGGATGGGATGTGCACTATCAGCATGAAGGTATGCATTGGAAGCTGTAGGTTTACGATACAGGTTGGTTGACAGGAGTCCATCCGGCCCGACATTGATCTTGAGATCCAAAAATGCCAGAGAGTGTTCGTTGTATTCCACAGTGAATTTCAGGTTCCAATTGTTGTGATTCAGTATGGCCACAAATTCATTCAGCAACTCCACACCACCCGTCCAAAACATAAGCACGTCGTCTATGTACCTGTGCCACGCTACGATGTGGCACAGGTACCCGACGAGGGCATCACTGCCAAAGAGATGGCGTTCCCAGTCCCCCAGGTACAGGTTCGCCAGCGAGGGGGCACAAGTGGTCCCCATCGCGGCCCCCTGCACCTGGAGGTAGTGGACGCCATCAAACACAAACACGTTGTTCTGTAGAATGAATGTCAAAAGGTCAAGAATGAACGAATTATGGGGGAGCTCCCCCACATCCATTTCTGATAGAAATTTACCCACAACCTCAACCCCCCTTCCCTGTGGAATACTGGAATAGAGGGCCTCCACGTCCAGGGTCACCAACAGACAGCCAACAGGTAACTGCAATCCCTCAAGAATACCCAGAAGGTGCAGTGTATCACGGACGTATGAGGGTAGTCGGTGAACGTGCGGCTGTAGATGTTTATCCACATAAACACTTATACGTTCGGTTAATGACCCATTGCCAGAGACAATGGGTCGTCCCGGTGGTCTGACAAGATTCTTGTGCACCTTCGGCAGGGCATAAAAAGTGGGTGTGGTCGGATTCTCAACTTTGAGAGTGGATCCGACCTCTGCTGTAATGACCCCCCGGCCGATCGCGTCGTCAATAAGATCAAAAAGCATTCGCTGGTTAGTGATCACCCTGGACGCAGAGACCCTCCGATACCATTCCTTGTTTTTAAGGATCCTATGGCACATGAGGACATATTGCTCTGCCCTCATGACAACCACGTTCCCTCCCTTATCCGAAGGTTTGATAATAATTTGTTTGTTTTCGCGCAACTCCATAAGAGCGCGATGTTCCTCATCTGAGAGATTAGGGGTTTGATTCTTCCCTATCCACAAGTTCCGGATGTCTCTCTCAACCAGTGAGACAAATGTGTGGACGCTAGGACATAAGGAAAAGGGAGGGAACGAGGCGGATCTGGGCTTGAATTGTTGGTTGATCTGTTCACTCACGGTTCTATTGGGAACAGTAAATCCAGTTAACAGTTCTCCTCACAAAAGGGCGCAGTTAGGAGGCAGAGAGCGAGGGGAGAGGAGGCACACCACACAGCTGAGCGATTACCTCAGGATGGCAGAGGGAATTGGGCGCGTTGGCCAGCAGCAACCCAGGCACAGAGAGGACGCTGAAAAGAAGGGGAATGACATAGGCAACAGCTGGGAAACTGGAGAGAGACAGAAAAGCCAGATCCAGATATAAAGCAGCAAGGCAGAAATGTCAGATGAGTATTAGTGCTGCGACTTCAGTGTGCCACAGTTAGCAGGGCCGGATTTATACTTTTTACCGCCCAAGGCCAACTATCGCCAGACCGCCCCCCCCCCCCCAACCAACAGTGCCCCCCTGAAGTAAGTGCCCCCCTATAATACAGCAGGGTAGTTAGTGACATTACAGCAGGAATTAGAATATAAAATACTCTGAGGACATTTAGTGACATGGCAGGGATTAGGCAGGTAGTGATATGACAGCAGGTATGCTCCTCTGGGGACAATTAGTGACATGATGGCAGGGATTAGATTGTAAACTCCTCTGAGTGACAACACACACACAGGACAATAGAGGACAAGAGTGACAACACACACGACAGAAGTTATAACACACACACAGGATAAGAGTGACAACACACACGACAGGAGTTACAACACACACACAGAGGAGTGACAACACACACAGGACAATAGTGACAACACACACGACAGGATAAGAGTGACAACACACACGACAGGAGTTATAACACACACACAGGATAAGAGTGACAACACACACGACAGGAGTTACAACACACACACAGAGGAGTGACAACACACACAGGACAATAGTGACAACACACACGACAGGATAAGAGTGACAACACACACGACAGGAGTTAGCATTCAGAGCAATAGTGAGAAAGACAAAGAAATAAATAATTCAGTGTTAATTATCAAAATAAAGGGACAGTAACATCAGGATTAAAGAATTATATTCCTCTGAGTAGAGTGGCGACCCAGGATCTGCCTGTCTAATACAAACTAAAGGAAAGAGTAACCTTTTGAAGTGCTGAACAGTTTAATTATACATTAGAGCAGTGTTCAGTTAATGTCTGAGGAACTAAGACTGTGTCCAGGTTATATCCCAGTGAATCTTGAACTATGTTGCCAGAAGATGTATTGCCTTCCTTGCCACCCCCATTTGATGTGTAGCTCAGCCGCCAACTGTTATTTTGTTTTTGGGACACTTTTCCTGTTTTGCAGTGCAATACCCTTGATCGCATACTAGTTTTAGCCAGTCAGTAAAGCTGATACACTTGCAGAGATGCTCTGTTAAAATGCAACTCCTGTAAGAAAAGAAGAGAGATTGTGTAGCTGAGTCGCCTTGAACCCGGTTGAGAAGGTGGTAAATGAATGGAGAACGGCAGCTAAGAAAGAGAAGAAGTCAACTATTTGTGTAAAACCCAGTGACCACACTCTCTTCTTTGGAAATCCATCTTAAGTGGAATCTAAAGAAAGAAAGGCGGAGTCCTTAGTCACCTGAACATTTATATAATTGATCTCTAAGTTATTTATTTAATTATTTTATTTATTTATTATTTTATTTATTTGTTTTGTGTTTATTTTGGTTGGTTCTTTTTTTCATGCCAATAATTCCTAGAGAGTCTTCAAAATAGGAATGCAGCCGTAAGAAAAGGAATCTGATATATTTCATAGGGAGGGAGAAAGTTGCTTGGATACCATAAACTAGAGATAAAAAGGGTTTTTTCTGAGCAATATAGCTTAGACTTGGTATCAAGGGACAGAAACTGTTTAGAACTGAACTGCTCAGTAGACCTATCCCTATCCAAGTCTCCAGCTGAAAAGGTTATAATACCCAGGAATATATGAAGTGAATGATAGTAGGATACAACAGATGTATGGTATTTACTTGTAAGAGTAATTTAACCTGAACTTTCTTCTCCAGCTTTACCGGTGCAGCGGCTCTAAAGAAAAGAAGATAAAGTTGATATATGTAGTATAAAATAAATATATATATTGTGAATTAACTTTTAGGATTGAATACTGGCCACTTTGACCATTTGTTCCGGTCACAAATAAATTCTTGATATTCTCATAAAAGTCAGTGTCTGGTGGATTCCTCTGGTCGGATAGGAAATAAGAGTCAAAACAGGTTACAATATCACACCTAGCAAAGTAGCACAAGGCAGCAATTGCAATCAGTAACAATTTGCAATGAGCAAAGCAAGCTTAGGTAGACTAGGAGCATCATGGGACCATGACAGTCTATAGCAGTGGTCCTCAAACTAAGGCCCGCGGGCCGAATGTGGCCCCCTGAAGCTTTTTTACCAGCCCCCCATACACAAAAAGTATTATAGATGCGGTCAGCTACATCTTTAAATATTGGTTTTCCACATATAGAATGAAGCCAGAAAGCAGTAATTTCGCTGGTTTCCAATAAAATTCCAAGTCAGGTGACACTTCTGTCCAATTGGACTTCAGATTGTCACCTGGGTATGCTTCACTGTCTGGACCGCAAAGACTTCTACATCATTTTATGTATACTCCGGCCCCCAGCAGTCTGAAGTATGTTGACCCGGCCCTCTACCCAAAACGTTTGGGGACCCCTGGTCTATAGAAATAAAATCCTAACAATCTATTGGAATAAGAGGATGGAGGAGCCATGTACCCTCATCTATAGCAGCTGTGAGCTGTGCACGCAGACATGCATAAACGGCCCCTGAAGGCTTGACACACGCACTTGCTGCTTTCCGATTCTTCACATCAGTCAGGTGATGCAGAGTGACCAATGACAAGGCTAGGCAGTCAGGGAGATTCCCTGTCCCATCAGAACATGAGAGTGTTGATAGTGAGGGCTCAACCATTACATTTCCTGTTGGATGCATACCTGACATCGTTTTAAGATAAGAAAGAAGAATACCTTTAAAGGACTACTGTAGGAGGTAGGGGGAAAAAAGAGTTGAACTTACCCGGGGCTTCTATTGGTCCCCTGCAGACATCCTGTGGCCACGCAGCCACTCACCGATGCTCTGGTCCCGCCTCCGGTTCAGTCGGGAAACCACTGCGATCGTGTGGCCACGTCCTCACTCCCGCTAATGTCACCAGGAGCATACTGCGCAGGTAGTCCTTTAAGACACGCCCCGGCCCCACCTCCAGTCATGATCTAGCCACACCCCTAATTACACTTTCCGCAAAGAATCAATGGGTAAAGGACAAACTTTTTATTCAAACCACGCTGGTCCTTTCTTGTCAAAATGCTTTTCTGTGTTACTGGCATTTGAAAATAAATAATTTAGAAGATGGGAATAATGTTTAGAGTCAAGCAAAGCAAAGAAATTCCCATACTTACATGTATCTGTACATCAGACCTAAAATGGCCCAGATCTTATTTACTTTTCTCCTGAGTTTCCTCCAAGGAGATATTTTCAGACCTTACCAATAAAATACCTTTGAGGCCCCTTTTACACTTGTCTTGCAAGTGTGCGTTGTGTTACTCTGTTTTACTGCAGGGTAACGCTACGACTATGCAAGGCAATGGTGGGGCCTAGCACACTTACCGCAAGGTGTCATGGTGGAAGTGCCCAATCGGCCATTGAGTTGCCGTAAACAACAGCGTGTTACCCTCTGACAGGGTGGCACTATGTTTATGACCCTGCTGTTGCACTCACACAATGACGTTTCGTGTGTTGCGGTGTGGTGTGATGGGGGTGGAGCATCACACTGTAAATGCACTGGCCAGGTGTAAAACCAGCCTAAAGCTTCCAGCATACAAGAAAATACCAAATCCTTGGGAGGAAATTCAGGAAAAAAAGGTAATTGGATAAGGGCCATATAGGGAGACACATGTGATCAATTTGATCATCTGATATATTTGTAAGGTTCTGATTTGCTGTGGTGACTTCCTGGTTTAACACCTGATCATGACCAGCAATTCAGAGCCTTATTAATCTATTATAAGCTGAACAAACTGATAACATGCTTCTCCGTGAGTTCCCCAGGCAGGGCCCTCCCGAGGGCCATAGTATTTGAATCCATGAAGGTGCCATGGTGATAAATAACTTGTGAGATGTATGCGCAAAGCCAGCACAACTGTATGGGCATGTTCACATGATCTCTGAAATGTAATGGAACAGGTCATCCCCAAAAACTTTTTACAGTGTGTCTCTGTATAATGTGCACAGTAATGAGAACATTACCATTGCAATTCTTCATGCTATGAAAATAAGGTTAAGTTTATAGGCTGCAGGCAGGGGTGCAACTAGAACCCGGTGGGTTCCCAGCAAAACTGAGCCAGCTAGGCACCCTGTAAAAACCTGAACTTCCCCTGCACTAGCTTATTACTGCTGCTCATACCACTCCCCCCCACCCGCCCCAAGCGATCAGAGAGTGACAGCAGTAGTATAACAGTACCTGAAGTCAGAAGAGGTAGCTACATGTCTGCTCAGTGGCGTAGCTTAGGAGCTGTGGGCCCTGATGCAAGTTTTCCATTAGGGCCCCCCAAACACTCCATACATAACAATTTATACAGCGCACCAAAACCTGCCAGTGGCAACTACAGTGACAGAGGTGTAAGAAGGGGATGGGGAACAGCTTGTTAATGATCACCACTATTCAAAGCATCTATAGAAGTGATAATTAACAGCACGGGACCAATAAAGAGCTAATACTGAAGTTCAGGGAGGGCCCTACAGGGCCACGATGTGGTCGCAACCTCTGCACCCCCTATTGCTAAGCCCCATCGTCCGCTTCACTTCCTCGGTTCGTATCCCAGCCTGTACACTATCTGCACAGAATTTGTATGTTCTCCCTGTGTCTGTGTGGGTTTCCTTTGGGCACTCTGGTTTCTTCCCACATCCTAAAAACATACAGATAATTTAATTGGCTTCCCCCAAATTAGCCCTAGACTATGATACATACACTACACAATACATACATAGACATAGAACTATGGTAGAGATTAGATTGTGAGCCACTCTGTGAGACAGTTAAGCGACAAGACAATATACTCTGTACAGTGCTGCGAGAGCCTTACGGTTGTCTGACGCATGTCACATTACCTGCAGGGACAGGGCACAAGGAGTATGTTCTGCTACCATGCTCTCCATTTCACTGCAGAAGCGGGCACTCCCCCCCCCCCCTCCCACACACACACACACACACACACCCGGGTGCAGAGTGTGCATTGCATTATGCAATACATAGAAGAAGGCACCCCATGGGCTTTTTATTGCTTTATTGAGCAACAGCACACACTACATGTTACGGGTACTCTGACCCTTCCTCAGGTGTGAACACCACCTACAACACCACCCCTTATATAGGACCGCCCACAGGAAATACAACCCACAGGAAGTCCAGCCCAAGTGAATATTATACAGTAGCAGTGTTATCATGTAGTGTGTGCTGTTGCTCAATAAAGCAATAAAGAGCCTGTGGAGTGCCTTCTTCTATGTATTGCATAGTTCTGGTTTGCAGGAGTGGTGTACCTGCAGGAGAGGGGCACCGGCTGATGCTACCTAGTCAAGGTTAGCCGTGGTGAGACTCGAGGTGAAAGATTGGAGTGTGCATTGCATTATGCCACTGTAGCATTGGCATTACTCTGTGAACTTAGCCTTCAGGTTACTAAATAAAAGTTGCCAAATTCGGCCAATTCACACCAGATAAGGCCATAATCTCTTTCCTTTCCTGATAAGTGGATACCGGCAATGCCAGCAATGTCTGAGTCACTCCCACTTTTTTCTCAGAAATCTATTTTATGGCATTAATTTACATTGTACCTTTATTTTGATCAAGGATCGTTCATCTTGATAGGAAATGAGTGCAGTGCTATTAAAACCACTTGATATCAAACAGAACGCAATGAGAACTTGACTTCAAAGAGTGTCTATAGCGAACCGTTATGTCACTAAACATAGGGCTGTGACACACAAATCATCACCTCTTTTTTTCCTAAGGATATACAGCAAACAGGTTGGGGATTTCTCAATAAATACTGAATGAAGTAATGTCATATAACCCCTGAACTGCAGGTTGGGTAGTAGGGCCAAAGTGTCTGCAATGACATGCTCAACTCAACCTGCATAAATGTAAAGTTTGGTATGAGGTGTTGGAATGTCAATAGTAAACGAACTCCCCCCCCCCCATATGCCCCAAAGTTAGATACTTACCTAAGTAGAGGGAAGCCTCTGGGTGCTTCCAACATCCTCTTCAAACCTACCGCTGCTAGCCAGGACCTTCCTCCTCTTCACGGCCCCTAGCTGGGACCCCTCGGACCCCTCTATGTACAAGTGGGCCGTACTGCTCATGCGCAAGTACGGCTGTGCATGTAGAGTACCACAAAGCCACTAGTCCATGAGCAGCTTTAGGGTGGCCATACTCATGCTTGTGCAGCACAGCCGTGATTATATACAGCAGGCCCACAACAACATATCCAACAAGCTCTTGACAGTTATGCCCAGAGAGACCCTACACAGGTAAGGTGGGCTCCTGGATGGATTAGGAAGCCACTGCACTATCCAGAGGCTTTCATCTACTGAGGTAAACATCAAACTTATTTTCTGGCGCATGGTGTTGCCGCTAATCCGTTTGCCGCTTATCGCTATTTAACGTTAAAGCCTTATTGTTATTTAACGTTAAAGCCTTATCGTTATTTAGCGTTAACACAAAGAACCCTCTCTGTACCTATCCCTAACCCCTAAACCCCCCCTGGTGGTGCCTAACCCTAAGAACCCCCTGGTGGTGCCTAACCCTAAGACCCCCCCGGTTGGTGCCTAACCCTAAGACCCCCTGGTGGTGCCTAACCCTAAGACCCCCCTGATGGTGCCTAACCCTAAGACCCCCCAGTGGTGCCTAACCCTAACCTTGACAGTGTTACATTAAATCCATTCAAGGTTTTGCAGTTAAATAACGTCTGCAGTTTGGCTTATGTAGGGCGCTATTGATAAATAATTTTACTGTGGGCAATAACGTCTGCTGTTTGGCAAATGAACGGCACTATTGATAAATAACGTTAGTGTGTGCCGTTTTTCTTCTTTTTTCCCTGTGCGCCATTATTATGCAGTACTAACGATAAATAGCGATAAGCGTATCTTTTTAATGCGGTGCCATTTCTATGCATAGGCGCTGTGCGCCATTATTCACTGATCCGGGGGTAGGGGGTTACAGGTTTACTTTAAAACAGCTAAAGTGATCCTATAGAGTCAAGAGTATAAACTACTAAAAAAAAAGTAATTGAACACTTTGAAAAGACATCAGACTTCAATTGGAAAGAAGTCATGCTGGATACTCTATCTATAGTGATATGGACTGGGATGTATGTTAGGAACAAAAGGATTCCAAATGTAGGAAATGGAAATTATCAACCTACTGAGAGCTGAATTCAAAGACACAGATTTCATTGCAGCAAATCAAAATCATACTCAGTAGTTTGCTTGCTCCCACTAGCTTGTATGCATGATTGACAATGCTGGGACATACTCCGTCCGAATAGGACAACGGAAGGTGTTCTGGGGGATGTCCTCCCATATCTGAGCCAGAGCATCATTGAGTTCCTGGACAGTGCGAGCAGGGCCGGCGCTACCATAGAGGCAAAGGAGGCAGCTGCCCCAGGGCCCCAGAGCTTTTAGGGGCCCCCAGTGGCTACAAGAGGGGAAAAAAATTCAAATCGAGCTTATAGTTCCTGAGAAAATCGATTTTAAAGTTTCAAAGGAAAAAAAATACGCATTTAAAAACCAGCCGACTTCAATGGTTAATAGCAAATCCACCTTAAATTCTAGAAACCCTAAATTTGCAGGATAGGTTGAGGAGATCATTGGGAATAAGAGGAAAAAAACAATTTTTCAAAAAGACCTTATAGTTTTTGAGAAAATTGATTTTAAAGTTTCGAAGGAAAAAAGTATACTTTTAAATGCGGTAAATGTCACTTTTAGTACCTAACGGTAGTGTAATTTTGCATGTATCAAAAGAAAGAGTGATACATTTCCTGACGGGGTTTCCAGGGGGTCCATATGCAGCCGCAGCGCTTTGGCCAGGGATCGCTATACAGCCGCAATATGGCTGTATGAAGATCCCTGGCATTTTTTTCCTACTTTCCCATTATTTTTTTTATGTTTAGAATGTCGGGAATTTTTTTTTTTTAAATTATGTGGGGTCCTCCCTCCTGAAACTTTTTAACCCCTTGTCCCCCATGCAGGCTGGGGTTGCCAGAATATGGAGCTCCGACCGATTGGGGCTTCAAACCCTGACTATACCAGCTGCAAAAAAGGTCCCTTAATGCCAATTTTTGCTCCGGGGTATCTGTTGGGGGGGGCCCCCAGGTTTATTTTGCCCTGGGGCCCCATTGTTGCTTAAACCGGCCCTGAGTGCGAGGTGCAAGCTGGTGGGAATGGATAGACCAGGACATAACTTAGAGGTCTGTAGGCACAGGCATTCTGGTGCCCTAAACGCTGTCCCTGAAAACAGGCCACACCACCAAGTAAAAATATTCTGACCTCTAATCCCTGCCTTATGTCACAAACTGACCTTAGAATCTTATACTTTCACCACTGCCTCATATCATCCTTAGTGACATGAGACAATGATTAGGGTGTAAGTACCTGAGGTTAGTGATATGATGCAGACATTAGACTGTAAGCTCCTGAGGTCAGTGATCTGATGAGGAGGGGCCGCCTCTCCCACATAAGGTGCCCTGTACACACGTGTCTATAGTGCCTTAAGGTGGCCATACACTGGTCGATTTGCCATCAGATCGACCAACAGATAGATCCCTTTCTGAACTAATCTGATCAGAGAGGGATCGTATGGCTGTCTTTACTGCAAACAGATTGTGAATCGATTTCAGCATGAAACCGATCACAATCCCCCGCATACATTACCTGCTCCGGCCGGCGCGAGTCCCCACTGTCACCGATGTCTTCTTCTCCGCTGGGTTCCGGACCGGCTGGCTTCACTTCTTTCTGTTCGGGGAAGTTTAAGCAGTAGAGGGCGCTCTACTGTTTAAACTTCCTGCCGGGACAGGAAGTGAAGCCAGCCGGTCCGGAACCCAGTGGAGAAGAAGACAGCGGTGACAGTGGGGACTCGTGCCAGCCGGAGCAGATAATTTATTGCCGCTGTATTGCGTCGGTCGGCGGGCATTCGAACACCGCTATCGACGCACTCCCGACCCGCCGGCGATCGAGCAAAATCTTTCGCATGGACGGCTTAACGGGAATCAACAGGAACGATTGATTTCAGGCGTAAATCGATCGTTCTGTCAGCGTCTGCGCAACAATTTCACAGCAGATTCGATCACAGTGATCCAATCTGCTGTATATCAGTGGGAAAATTGTTAGGTGAATGGGCCCCTTTATGGAAAGCCCGGTTCTATTGGATTTAGGTCAGACAAGCGGGGGGGATGGGGGGAGGGGGGGTTATGTCAGTGAATGGAATCAATTCCTTAATCAATTTCTTCATCCTCCAGGAATGGTCTGCTTACTTTCGCCACATGAGCCTGGGCATTGTCGTAGTACTATGAGTGGCCCAGGACTCCTGGGCCACTCATAGTACTACGACTAGTGTTGGGCGAACAGTGTTCGCCACTGTTCGGGTTCTGCAGAACATCACCCTGTTCGGGTGATGTTAGAGTTCGGCCGAACACCTGATGGTGTTCGGCCAAACTGTTCGGCCATATGGCCGAACTAAGAGCGCATGGCCGAACGTTACCCGAACGTTCGGCTAGCGCTGTGATTGGCCGAACGGGTCACGTGGTTCGGACCCGAACGTGCTCTGATTGGCCGAACGGGTCACGTGGTTCGGGTAAATAAATACCCGATCCACGTCATTTCTCTGCCATTTGTCTGTGGGTTTAGCTTTGGGTAGGCAGGCAGGGTAGTTCTCTCTCCAGCCAGGCTAGCCAAGGTCCCCTGGTCATTGTGTCGCTGCTGGGAATAGTAGTACACCGCTCAGCCACACTATATAGCATTGTGTTTACTGCCACTCTGTGTGTCTGCTGGGAACAGTAGTACACCGCTCACCCTGTATAGCATTGTGCTCTGTGTCGCTGCTGGGAATAGTAGTACACCGCTCACCCACACTATATAGCATTGTGTTTACTGCCACTCTGTGTGTCTGTACAGTAGTACACCGCTCACCCTGTATAGCATTGTGCTCTGTGTTGCTGCTGGGAATAGTAGTACACCGCTCAGCCACACTATATAGCATTGTGTTTACTGCCACTCTGTGTGTCTGCTGGGAACAGTAGTACACCGCTCACCCTGTATAGCATTGTGCTCTGTGTCGCTGCTGGGAATAGTAGTACACCGCTCAGCCACACTATATAGCATTGTGTTTACTGCCACTCTGTGTGTCTGCTGGGAACAGTAGTACACCGCTCACCCTGTATAGCATTGTGCTCTGTGTCGCTGCTGGGAATAGTAGTACACCGCTCACACACACTATATAGCATTGTGTTTACTGCCACTCTGTGTGTCTGCTGGGAACAGTAGTACACCGCTCACCCTGTATAGCATTGTGCTCTGTGTCGCTGCTGGGAATAGTAGTACACCGCTCACCCACACTATATAGCATTGTGTTTACTGCCACTCTGTGTGTCTGCTGGGAACAGTAGTACACCGCTCACCCTGTATAGCATTGTGCTCTGTGTCGCTGCTGGGAATAGTAGTACACCGCTCACCCACACTATAAAGCATTGTGTTTACTGCCACTCTGTGTGTCTGCTGGGAACAGTAGTACACCGCTCACCCTGTATAGCATTGTGCTCTGTGTCGCTGCTGGGAATAGTAGTACACCGCTCAGCCACACTATATAGCATTGTGTTTACTGCCACTCTGTGTGTCTGCTGGGAACAGTAGTACACCGCTCACCCTGTATAGCATTGTGCTCTGTGTTGCTGCTGGGAATAGTAGTACACCGCTCAGCCACACTATATAGCATTGTGTTTACTGCCACTCTGTGTGTCTGCTGGGAACAGTAGTACACCGCTCACCCTGTATAGCATTGTGCTCTGTGTCGCTGCTGGGAATAGTAGTACACCGCTCACCCACACTATATAGCATTGTGTTTACTGCCACTCTGTGTGTCTGCTGGGAACAGTAGTACACCGCTCACCCTGTATAGCATTGTGCTCTGTGTCGCTGCTGGGAATAGTAGTACACCGCTCACCCACACTATATAGCATTGTGTTTACTGCCACTCTGTGTGTCTGCTGGGAACAGTAGTACACTGCTCACCCTGTATAGCATTGTGCTCTGTGTCGCTGCTGGGAATAGTAGTACACCGCTCACCCACCACTGTATAGCATTGTGCTCTGTGTCGCTGCTGGGAATAGTAGTACACCGCTCACCCACCACTGTATAGCATTTCTGTACTGCCACTGTACTGCTGCCAGTCAGCGTGCACTTTTACGGATAAGTGAAATGAAGAAGAAATCCTGTGAAAGAGGGAGGGGCAAGGGAAGAGGTGTTCCCCCTGACGGTTCACGTACAGGCCACAGTGGAGCACCGAAGAAAACCCACTCAATACCGCCCATGTTGTCCAGGAAATCAACCCTCACAAATCCAAAAGAACAGGACCAGATAATTAATTGGATGACCTCTCAAGCGTCCAGCAGTGGGTTAAGCAGCACCAGCACATCACGCACGAGGTCCGAGTCCTCAGCCAGTTACAACAAGGAGCCAGTGGGCACAAAGCAGACACAACCGGCAGCGACACCACGCACACAACTGCCAAATAACCAGTCCGAAGAATTTCCTCAGGACACAATGGGGTATTCGCATGAGCTATTCCCAGCCCAACAAACTTCCACCTTTCAAAGGTCAATGGAACTGCCAGATATTTTGTGCCCGGATTCACATCCATTGACTGTGGGAAATGCACTGCGCACTGAAATGCAAGGCGAGTCCGAGGAGGACTCGGAAACCCAAATCCCAGAGCAAGTTGGGCAGGAGGGGTTTCAATTGCAGGAGGTCGGCCAAGAAGATCTTGAAGACGACGTTGGAGTGTGCTGCGCAGAGGTTGTTGTGGGGAGCTCTACTCCACGGCGGCGGCCCACAATCACATATGACGAGTTTGAGGAGATGGAAGAGGAGGAGGAGGGTATGGACAATGTTGACAGAGACCCAGATTTTGTATGTGAAGGAGAACATCGCCGTCGTAGCAGCAGCACAGATGAGTCTGTTGAAGAACCCACTGCTGCACGAGTTCGACTTGTGCCACAAGGTAGGCGGCGCAAAATTTCAGGCACCTCAAGCGTGGAAGTTCAAGTGAGACAAAAAAGAGGCGCAAACAGAAATCGCCAGCAAGGCAGGTGCTCCAAAGTCTGGCCTTTCTTTGAAGACTGCAGTGAGGATGGCACCATGGTGATTTGCAAGGTGTGCAAGACCCGCCTGAGCAGGGGGAAACATATTAACAACCTCTCCACCACCAGCATGACCCGCCACATGGTATCCAAACATCCCACTCTGTGGCCGCCAGGACAGGGTACCAGCAGAAACACTGCCTCCCTTGGGGTCACCAGACTCACCTCCAGACCCTCCTCAGCAGCAGCAGTAGCCCAGCCATTGCGTGGTTCACAACAACATTCACAAACATCAGACGACGCTGACACTGTCACTTTCCGGAATAGTGCTCTTGAGGTCTCCCAGTCATCAAACACAACAACCAACAGCCGTTCAGTGTGCAGCCCTACGGTTCAGTTGTCTGTCTCGGAGTTGCTTGAGCGCAAGAGGAAATTGCCAGCAAATGACCCCCGGGCCGTGGCAGTAACAGCCAGCATAGCCAAGCTTCTGGCCTGAGAAATGCTGCCATATCGAGTGGTGGAGACAAACAGCTTCAAGGGCATGATGTCAGTGGCCATCCCACGTTACGTGGTTCCCAGCCGCTACCACTTTGCGCGCTCTGCAGTGCCTGAGTTGCATGAGCACGTGGTCAGCAAAATAACCCGAAGCTTGAAGAATGCCGTTGCCTGCAAGGTTCACCTCACCACTGACACCTGGACGAGTGCGTTCGGCCAGGGTCGATACATCTCCCTTACCGCGCACTGGGTGAACCTTGTGGAGCCTGGCAGCGATTCCTCACCTGCTACGGCGCGGGTGTTGCCCACGCCGCAAACAGCTGCACCGCCGTCCCTCCCACTGGATAACAACAGCAGCACCTACCTCTCTGACTCCTTCTCCTCCAACGCATCTCAAAGCTGTACCTCATCCGGAAACGCTAACCCAGCAGCAGTAGGATCGTGGAAGCAGTGCAGCACAGCTGTTGGCATGCGTCAGCAAGTGTTGCTGAAGCTGATCTGCCTTAGGGATAAGCAGCACACAGGGGAGGAAATTTGGAGGGGAATAAAGGAACAGACGGATTTGTGGCTGGCACCGCTGGACCTGAAACCGGGCATGGTTGTGTGTGATAATGGGAGTAATCTCATTCGCGCTTTAAGGTTGGCTAAGCTGACACACATCCCTTGCCTGGCGCACGTGATGAACCTAGTAGTTCAGCGGTTCCTGAGGACATACCCAGGCGTGGCCGATCTTCTGTTGGTGAAGGTGCGACGAGTGGCCAAACATTGTAGAAATTCCAGTACTGCTTCGGGGGCACTCGCCAAGATGCAGGAGCGCTTCAATCTCCCCCACCATCGCTTGCTGTGTGATGTCCCTACGCGCTGGAATTCTACGCTGCACATGCTAGCCCGCTTTTGCGAGCAGAAGAGTGCAGTGGTCCAGTACATGACGGCGCAGTACCGAGGCGCATCCGGACAGCTGCCAAGCTTCTGTGGATCCGATTGGGCCAACATGTTGGACCTCTGCCAAGTCCTCCAAAATTTTGAGCAATCCACGTTGCTTGTGAGCAGTGACAACTCTTCAGTCAGCATTACCATACCACTGCTTTGTTTACTGAAGAAGTCAATGTTGAAAATCAAGGAAACAGCTGTCATGATGCAACTGGGGGAATCTGAAGGAGAAAACGATCAGCGTGATGGTACCAACATCAGGCCATCTGCTGGCCCTAGCAGCTATGACGAAGAAGAGGAGGAGGAACAGCTGGAGTTGGAGCAGGAATTTCATGCCACCACTGACGAGGGCCAGAGCGGTGCACGTTGGACTTCCACAATTCAGCGCGAATGGTCAGCAGAAGCAGACCAGGAAGAAGGTGACGACTATGATGCATCACAACAACTATCACAACGCTCACAAGAGGATGATGAGGATTCTGGCAGGACTCTGGCAGACATGGCTCAATTCATGCTAGACTGCATTGAACGTGACCCACGCATTGTGCGCATTCTGGACAACACCAATTACTGGGTTTATACCCTTCTGGATCCACGGTACAAACACAATGTTCCAAAACTGCTTGAAGAAAGAGTCAGACAGGTCAAAATGGAAGAATACCAGCAGACCCTTGTGGAGACTTTAGAGAGGAGATTGACATCCTCCCCCTCCTCTAGCCAGTTGTACGCCGACAGATTGACTTCCGCAAACCCAGGACGACCAGGAGGGCAACAAACAACACAAGCCGCAGCTAGTGCCCAAAAGGGAATGGTATCGGCAGTGTGCTTGGAGTGGGAAAATTTTCTGACACCCATGCAGCAGCCCACAGAACAGCAAGCGTGCAGATCCACCTCCAACACCGATCGCCTGGAGAAGATGGTCAAGGACTACATGTCAGATGGCGTAGCTGTGTTGAACAATCCATCTGCACCCTTCAACTATTGGGTATCGAAGCTAGACACCTGGCACGAACTGGCAATGTACGCAATAGAGGTGCTGGCTTGCGCGGCAGCCAGCGTTATGTCGGAACGCTGTTTCAGTGCCGCCGGAGGCATCGTCACAGATCGGCGTATCCGCCTCTCCACAGAAAATGCAGACCGTCTGACTCAAATTAAAATGAATCGATCCTGGATTGGAAACGACTATGCAACACTCCTGGACCCCAACCAAGTAACATGAACAATGATCATCTGTGATGGGTTAGCGTTGCCGGTCCCTGTTTATGGAACCTCTTATCTTTATTACATTTATGACTGCATGGCGGCAAAAAGCATGCTATCCGCACGCTTCTTGTCCTCATGCAAGGCCTGGGTTGTTATGTCTCAAAGCGTGGCCTTCTCCTCCTGCGCCTCCTCCTGTTCCATCACGTGTGCTGCTGCTGGGTTAGCATTGCCGGTCCCTGTTTATGGAACCTCTTATCTTTATTACATTTATGACTGCATGGCGGCAAAAAGCATGCTATCCGCACGCTTCTTGTCCTCATGCAAGGCCTGGGTTGTTGTGTCTCAAAGCGTGGCCTTCTCCTCCTGCGCCTCCTCCTGTTCCATCACGTGTGCTGCTGCTGGGTTAGCGTTTCCGGTCCCTGTTTATGGAACCTCTTATCTTTATTACATTTATGACTGCATGGCGGCAAAAAGCATGCTATCCGCACGCTTCTTGTCCTCATGCAAGGCCTGGGTT
The DNA here is from genome assembly GCF_040937935.1 of Hyperolius riggenbachi. Lineage (NCBI taxonomy): Eukaryota > Metazoa > Chordata > Amphibia > Anura > Hyperoliidae > Hyperolius > Hyperolius riggenbachi. The sequence goes on from NC_090655.1 coordinate 62,746,436, forward strand.
GTTGTGTCTCAAAGCGTGGCCTTCTCCTCCTGCGCCTCCTCCTGTTCCATCACGTGTGCTGCTGCTGGGTTAGCGTTGCCGGTCCCTGTTTATGGAACCTCTTATCTTTATTACATTTATGACTGCATGGCGGCAAAATGCATGCTACCTGTGCAAAGAAAACAGACATTTCACGCATTTTAAAGACAGTTTTCCCTTTGAAACTTTAAAATCGATTTTCTCAAAAACTATAAGCTCTTTTTGCTAATTTTTTTTCCCTCTTGTACCCACTCCCAAGGTGCACATACCCTGTAAATTTGGGGTATGTAGCATGTAAGGAGGCTTTACAAAGCACGAAAGTTCGGGTCCCCATTGACTTCCATTATGTTCGGAGTTCGGCGCGAACACCCGAACATCGCGGCCATGTTCGGCGAACGTTCGCGAACCCGAACATCCAGGTGTTCGCCCAACACTACCCAGGACCCATTGCATCAGCATAGGAAGAGATAATAGGTCCAAGGATTTCAACTAGATACCTAATGGCAGTCAACGTACTCGCCTGTAGAGGTCTGTGCAGCCCCCATGGATATACCATCCCAGACCATTACTGAACAACCACCAAATGAGTCATACTGAGTACTGACTGATGTTACAGCAGAACCTCGACGACTTCTCCAGGCCCCTTTATGTCTGTCACATGTGCTTGGGGAACCTGCTCCCGTCTGTAAAAGCACAGGGTGCCAGTGGGCGGATCTGCCACTATCACAAATGCCAATCAAGCTCCACGGCCAGAGGGCTCCTCCACTCTCATGAAGTCACATCAGTGGCCTGCTGAAGGTCATTTTGTAGGATAGAACGTGTCATGAGGTTGTAGCCTCACAATGGGCTTGATTCACTGGATGCTCGGATGTGCCTCATCCACGAATTCGGCAATCCGCGTGGTTGCAAAAAAAAATCCGCATTCGGCGGGGCCGAATTTTCGTTCGTGTCCACGCAACCACGCGGATTTTCTGCCGTGAATGGCGTAATCACGCGTGGATTCCCGCCTGGAGGCGGATTTTATTTTAACGTTAATAACAAAGCTCCCATACATGCTACAATCCCCCAAATTGCATGGATTATCGAGGTGATAAGGGGCAACATAACTTCAATTTTTTTTTTAATGGCTTTTAAAGACAAATCACCACTGTAAATGGGGCTATTAATTGGTAATACGTGGTTTTAAAAAGGGATATACGCGTTAAGCAATCAAAGAGGTGAAGGCGAGTTCCAATGGCACTTGGCGGCGAAGGTACCACTGGAGGAGGATGAGTGGCTGACGCCAAAAAGGCCCCAGAGAGGTTTTTGTAATTTTTTTTTTTTTTTTTTTTTTGCAGCAATTAGCAATGACATCGCAGCAGAGTTGTCAGTGGACACGGGCAGTGTGAACGCAGAGTGCAGTGGTGGTAGCGACTGAGTCAGGAGAAGGACTATGCGAGCGGTCAGTTCAGCAGCACAGAAGGACCACGGCAACATACTGGTAGTAGTAGTAGCAGCACAGCGTCATAGTGCTGGCCAAAAAATTAAATGCACCCGGTGACCCGGGCAGTGTGAACGCAGACAGAGTACATTGGTGGAAGCGAGTGAGTCAGGAGGAGGAGGACAATGCGGGCGGTCAATTCAGCAGCACAGAAGGACCATGGCAACATACTGGTGGTAGTAGTAGCAGCACAGCGTCATAGTGCTGGCCAAAAAATTAAATGCACCCGGTGACCCGGGCAGTGATAACGCAGACAGAGTACATTGGTGGTATCGTGGTAGCGACTGAGTCAGGAGGAGGAGGAGGACAAAGCGGGCGTTCAGTTCAGCAGCAGCAGCAGCACAGAAGGACCATGGCAACATACTGGTGGTAGTAGTAGCAGCACAGCGTCATAGTGTTGGCCAAAAAATTAAATGCACCCGGTGACCCGGGCAGTGTGAACGCAGAGTGCAGCAGGGGGAAGCGACTGAGTCAGGAGGAGGAGGACAATGCGGGCGGTCAGTTCAGCAGCAGCAGCACAGAAGGACCATGCCAACATACTGGTGGTAGTAGTAGCAGCACAGCGTCATAGTGCTGGCCAAAAAATTAAATGCACCCGGTGACCCGGGCAGTGATAACGCAGACAGAGTACATTGGTGGAAGCGACTGAGTCAGGAGGAGGAGGACAATGCGGGCGGTCAGTTCAGCAGCACAGAAGGACCATGGCAACATACTGGTGGTAGTAGTAGTAGCACAGCGTCATAGTGCTGGCCAAAAAATTAAATGCACCCGGTGACCCGGGCAGTGATAACGCAGACAGAGTACATTGGTGGTATCGTGGTAGCGACTGAGTCAGGAGGAGGAGGAGGACAAAGCGGGCGTTCAGTTCAGCAGCAGCAGCACAGAAGGACCATGGCAACATACTGGTGGTAGTAGTAGCAGCACAGCGTCATAGTGCTGGCCAAAAAATTAAATGCACCCGGTGACCCGGGCAGTGTGAACGCAGAGTGCAGCAGCGGGAAGCGACTGAGTCAGGAGGAGGAGGACAATGCGGGCGGTCAGTTCAGCAGCAGCAGCACAGAAGGACCATGCCAACTTACTGGTGGTAGTAGTAGCAGCACAGCGTCATAGTGCTGGCCAAAAAATTAAATGCACCCGGTGACCCGGGCAGTGATAACGCAGACAGAGTACATTGGTGGAAGCGACTGAGTCAGGAGGAGGAGGACAATGCGGGCAGTCAGTTCAGCAGCACAGAAGGACCATGGCAACATACTGGTGGTAGTAGTAGTAGCACAGCGTCATAGTGCTGGCCAAAAAATTAAATGCACCCGGTGACCCGGGCAGTGTGAACGCAGAGTGTAGTAGCGACTGAGTCAGGAGGACAAAGCGGGCGGTCAGTTCAGCAGCTCAGAAGGAGGACCATGGCAACTTACTGGCAGTAGTACCATAACACCAAAAAATTAACCAAGGTAGGCACTAGGCAGGTAGTAACTGTCTTTATAAAGGCAGGCATAGTTAACAACAGCACATGCAGCAGCCACTTCATGTCCACCTGTGTCCGACAATAGGGGCCAGGAACTCACCTTCCACCCAAGCCTGGTTGATTTTCAGGAAGGTGAGCCACGCCACTGGCCGCACTAAAGCATCTCTCTGAGAGGACACTGGAAGGAGGGCAGGATAGGAGTTCCAGGGCGTACTGGGAAAGCTCGCTCCAGATGTCCAGTCTCTTGACCCAGTACTCCAAGAGGTTCATGGGGCTGTCGGTGTCATTGAGCCCGCTGGATGACCCCATATAGTCAGACACCATGGTGGTCAGTCGTTGCTTGTGCTGGTTGGTGGTGGATGCTGTGGCGGGCACCTCTGTTCTGGGCTGCTGCACTGCATACAGGCTCTTGCTTAGGCTCTTCAGGTCTCCGGGGCGCCAGTTGCTGCTGCTGCTGCTGGTGCTGGTGGTTGTTGTTGTGCTGCTAGTGGCAATGGCAGGCACCTCTTGCTGGCTTGGCAGAGCAGTTACAGTGGGGGTGGAAGGCTGGGGGAATGCTTCCAGTAGTCTGCGCACAAGGGCCTCCTTCAACTCCCTTGTGCGTTGCTCGGTGGTGGATGGCGTCATTAAGTCTCCCAGCTTCCCCTTCAGACGGGGATCAAGCATCAAGGTAATCCAGATGTCCTCCCTTGAACGCATCTGGATCACCCGGGGGTCCCTGTGAAGGCAGCGCAACATGTGCACAGCCATGGGAAACAAGTGGGCCCTGCCAGCAAGATCTTCCTCGTCCTCGCCATTGTCCCATAACGCATGCCTGTCCTCTTCTTGTGCCATGTCGTTGTCCTCCTCAAACCGCCATCCACGTACAACGCCTGCTGCACTCTGCTCCTCCTCCTCATTCAGGTTAGGGACCTCCAACTCTTCCACTACCTGCTGTGAGCCCTCCTCTGAGCTGGACTGTGCTGCCATCTGCTCCTGTTCTTCCAACTGCCTCAGGGCTTCATCCCCACGCTCAATTAAATTGTCCATTGCCTGCTCCAGTAGACAAACCAAGGGCACCCACTGGCACACAGAGGCCCGCTCCTCACTGACCATCTTGGTTGCCTCCAGGAAGGGACTCAGCACCAGGCATACTTGCTGCATCAGTGTCCACTGAGTGGCAGTAATCATGGGGACTTGCTGGTTGCTGGGGACACTTGGGTCTAGCATGTAGGCCCTAAGAGCCAGCCTGTGCTGACACAGCCGCTCCAACATGGCCAGAGTCGAATTCCAGCGAACTGGCATGTCGATGATCAGGCGGTGTTGTGGCCTTCCATACTGCTGCTGTAAGGTGGACAAGAGTGCAGAGGCAGTGGCTGACAGGCGGAAAAAGCGTGCCACCGCCCGGGCATCCTGCAGCAGCTCGCTCATCCCCTGGTAGGTGCGCAAGAAGCGCTGCACCACAAGATTGAGCACGTGGGCCAAGCAGGGGATGTGCTGGAGGTTTCCCTGCTGCACTGCTGCCACCAGGTTGGCCCCATTATCGGCTGCCACATACCCCACTTCCAGGCCTCTGGGGGTCAGCCACCTCCGCTCCTGCTTCCTGAGGGCGGCCAGGACGTTGGTGGCCGTAAGCCTCTCCTTCCCCAGGGTCACCAATTTTAAAAGGGCTTGGCAGTGCCGAGGCTTGGCGCTGCTGCTGCCGAGGCTGGCCTGCTTTCCGTGTGCAGAGGGAGTGTCGTGACAGGACCCTTCTGCATCCCCCCTGATCCCGCGTGGTGGCACCACTAGCTGGGCTGATGCGCTCTTGTCCTCCCTCCCTTCCATCAGTGTCACCCAGTGGGCCGTAAAGGACAGGTAGCGACCTGTCCCAAATCTGCTACTCCACGAGTCCATGGTCACGTGGACCTGCTTGCCCACAGAGTAGTCCAGGGAACGGGCCACGTTTTCCACCGCAAACTTGTGGAGTGCTGGGATCGCGCTCCTGCTGAAATAGTGGCGACTGGGGACTTGCCACTCGGGGATGCCAAATTGGAGCAGCGTCCGCATGGCGCTCCCCTCCTGCACCAGGGAGTAGGGAAGCAGCTGTGATGCCATGGCCCGGGCCAGCAAGCCATTTAGTTTGCGGATCCGCCTGTGGCTTGGAGGCAGAGGCTTGGTCAGACCCTGAAAGGTGTCGCTCAGCAGGGTCTGACGACGCTGGGATGCAGGGGAGACAGAGGAGAGAGACGAACACTGGCTGCCAGCCTCAATGTCTGTGTCCTGAGTAGCCGAGGTGGAAGAGCGCTTGCGTGCTACTACTGCTGCTGCTGTGGGGGATTCACGACCCTGGGGGAGGGATGATGCTGCTGCGCTGGTGGGCCTTCTGCTCTCAGGAACCCCTGCCAGCAGTGCCTGCTTCCTCTTAAAGTCCGCATACTCGCGGCAGTGGCGGCTTCTCAGGTGGCCCTGGAGGGATGAGGTACCCATCTTGCTCAGACTTTTCCCACGGCTCAATCTTTTGCTGCATAACCTGCACACCGCATACCTTTTGTCATCAGTACATTCGTCAAAGCAATCCCACACTGGTGACTTTAATTTACTGCGGCCCCCACTAGCAGAGGGTGCAGCGGAACAATGTGTGGTAGTAGTTGCCGGGGGTTGCATGGTGGTGGTGCCGGCTGAAGCAGTGTCCTGTCTACTTCCTCCACGCCCACTGCTGCCGATGCCCCTGCCCCTGCCTGACATATGGCGATATCCTTGCCTAGGCCGAGGTGACTCGTCATCCTGCTCTGACCATTCTTCCACGGACTCAGCAGGCTGCACATAGTTAGGGTCCACAACGTCGTCATCATCAGCACCATCATCATAATCCAGCTCTTCCTCTGACTCCCCACCTCCTCTTCTGTCCCTACATCCCCAGACACAGACCCCTCTTCTTCATCACCAGAACTCAACAACGCTTGTGATTGTGGCCCGATCTCAATCTCTGCCACATCAGTCCCCAGTAAGTCCTGAGCTTCTTGCATCAGCAGGTTCCCAGATGCCGGACTGAGGGACAGAACGCTGTCATCCTGGGAGGGCTGCTGACAAGTGGGTGCTGGGGTGGATGTCACAACAAGCGTGGGACGTTGGCTGCTGCTGCTGCTGCTTGGAGTGGTGCTCACAGTAGAGGTCTGGGAGGAAGTCATGATGTCCATGAGTACGTCAGGTTCCATTTGCTCAACCACCACACGGGGACCAGAAAGTTTAAAATATTTGGACAATGGCGTCCGCTGACTCGGCCCAGGCTTTGCTGCCCCCCTTTCTGCTGCATCACGACCACGTACAGCTGGGCGTCCTCTCCCTGGACGTGGAGCAGTCCCAGAAGTGGCTAAGGCAATTAGCCACTTCGTTTCCTCTCACCCCGCGAAACCCTGCCAGACATGTTGCTAGTAATGAATCACTGAATGCAGTGGGCACAGTACAAGGTCACTGAAGGATGCAGTGGGCACAGCAGTGGGCACTGGATATACAACTAGGTCACTGAAGGATGCAGTGGGCACAGTACAAGGTCACTGAAGGATGCAGTGGGCATAGCAATGGGCACTGGATATACAACTAGGTCACTGAAGGATGCAGTGGGCACAGTACAAGGTCACTGAAGGATGCAGTGGGCACAGCAGTGGGCACTGGATATACAACTAGGTCACTGAAGGATGCAGTGGGCACAGTACAAGGTCACTGAAGGATGCAGTGGGCACAGCAGTGGGCACTGGATATACAACTAGGTCACTGAAGGATGCAGTGGGCACAGTACAAGGTCACTGAAGGATGCAGTGGGCACAGTACAAGGTCACTGAAGGATGCAGTGGGCACAGCAGTGGGCACTGGATATACAACTAGGTCACTGAAGGATGCAGTGGGCACAGTACAAGGTCACTGAAGGATGCAGTGGGCACAGCAGTGGGCACTGGATATACAACTAGGTCACTGAAGGATGCAGTGGGCACAGTACAAGGTCACTGAAGGATGCAGTGGGCACAGCAGTGGGCACTGGATATACAACTAGGTCACTGAAGGATGCAGTGGGCACAGTACAAGGTCACTGAAGGATGCAGTGGGCACAGCAGTGGGCACTGGATATACAACTAGGTCACTGAAGGATGCAGTGGGCACAGTACAAGGTCACTGAAGGATGCAGTGGGCACAGCAGTGGGCACTGGATATACAACTAGGTCACTGAAGGATGCAGTGGGCACAGTACAAGGTCACTGAAGGATGCAGTGGGCACAGCAGTGGGCACTGGATATACAACTAGGTCACTGAAGGATGCAGTGGGCACAGTACAAGGTCACTGAAGGATGCAGTGGGCACAGTACAAGGTCACTGAAGGATGCAGTGGGCACAGCAGTGGGCACTGGATATACAACTAGGTCACTGAAGGATGCAGTGGGCACAGTACAAGGTCACTGAAGGATGCAGTGGGCACAGCAGTGGGCACTGGATATACAACTAGGTCACTGAAGGATGCAGTGGGCACAGTACAAGGTCACTGAAGGATGCAGTGGGCACAGCAGTGGGCACTGGATATACAACTAGGTCACTGAAGGATGCAGTGGGCACACAAGGATGTCACACTGTGTAATGAGATGCTTATATGCCAGCGAGCGAGCAGTGGGCACTGGGCACGGCACAAGGTCACTGACAGAATGAATGAACAGCGCTGGCAGAGAGTGGCGGTGCCGGCGGTGTGACTGGCTGCCTGCAAATAGTACAAGTGTATAACTGTCACTGGAATATACAAGTGAACACTGCAGCTGCACTAACCTGCCTGCCTGCACTACACACAGATAATCCCCACTCCCACTACACTGCAGCACTGAACCTGCCTGCACTACACACAGTTAAATAATCACTAGACTCCCACACTCCCACTACACTACACTGACTACAGACTACAACTAACTACAGCAATCACTCACTGACTAGCTAACTGTGTACAGTATAAGAGCAGTGTTAGCAAAAAAAAAACGCTTTGTTTTTAACACAATAAATGCACTTGCTCAAACAACAATGGCCTGGAAATAATCCTCTCAGCACCACAGTCTAGCAAGGACAGAGCTTTTCCATCATGGCCGCCGCTTTATATTCAGGAGGGGAGGGCATAGCTCCCCTCCTGTGATTGGTTGCTAGGGCCTGGCTGGGGCCCTCTGATTGGCCTGCAATGTGTCACTTCCGCATAGTTTGACGCATTTCCGCTAACCACGACTTCAGCGCCGTGTTTCACGAGCGTGAATGCGGATTTCTGTCCGCATTCACGCGAAGCCGAAGCAGATTTTCGTGGTTGAAAATCTATTCACGGCTTAGCGTGTCCGAGGCGGAATGCGTCAAAATGGTCGTGAATCCACGCGTAAGCGTGATCACGACCTGGCGGTGAGCACCACTGGTGTGCCTTAATTACTGTCATTGCACGCAACGAGCCCTAATGGCATCATAGCGTGCGTAATGGGGGACCGGGCAGTCAGCGTGTGCTATGCTGCTGAATTTCAGCATAGCGAACACTATCAACATAACGCAGCTCCACTCCTCCTGGCATCATCACTAGCGAGTCCTGTCATATTAAAGGACTTCATCCCTGCACTCTGATTGGCCCAATAGGCTGTCTGTCAAGTGATGTCAAGTGATGTTATGTTGATAGCATTCGCTATGCTGCAATTCAGCACTGACTGCCCAGTCCCCCATTGCGCATGCAATAATGCCAATAGGGCTCATAGCATGCAACGACAGTAATTAAGGCACACTTACTTTTATAGCGCTCACAACAACTGATAACGCTCGCTGTTACGCAGCGCTAACATTAGTGAATCAAGCCCAATGCAGCCATCGGTATGGCACTCAGGCTTAGGGCTGGCTCGAGTGGGCGTCTGAACCAGCGGGCTGCCTGGCGTCTCATTCAAATGCTTTTTCTGCAATCTCACACCAGTGGCCTACTGAAGGTCATTTTGTAAGACAGAACAAGTCATGAGGTTGAAGCCTGGCAATGCATCTGTACGGCCCTTGGCCTTAGGGCTGGCTCAAATGGGTGTTTGAACCAGCAGCATTCAAATGCTTTTTCTGCAAAACAAAACAAGGGGAAAAGTCAGGATCTAAACGCAGCGCTTGTATGATGGTACCGAGTACTGTCCTTGCATTTGAATCAGCAACACTTAAATAGCAAGTGCCTTGGCAGTCGTTTAACGCTTTGCAAGCGCCTGTGTGAACCAGCCCTAAGGCTGTTGTCCGAAGGATCAAGTCCCAATCCCTAAAGGCAACAATCATTATGTATATGTACACAAACATCATAGTGTAGCAAACCTATTGGAGAAGAGGAGGAATATGGACTTTTGAACTCTGTACAGTCCGCGCCGCTAATCAGTAATTAACCCTTTCTCTGCCTGCAAGCATCCCTTCTGACGGTAAGCATAAACATCGTCATATGTAAATTAAAAAAAATATATATTTATTTAACCACTTAAGGACCGCGGTATTAAACCTCCCTAGTGACCAGGTAATTTTTTACTAAACAGGCCACAGCAGCTTTAAGGCCTCGCTGCAGGGCCGCACAACTCAGCACACAAGCGATTCCCGACCCCTTTTCTGCCCACCAACAGAGCTCTCTGTTGGTGGGCTAAGATTGCTGCCAGGATGTTTATTTTTTTAAAAAATATTTATCTTAATATTTTTTAACTAAATTCTTCTATTTTTTTTATTATTTTTATAATCCCCCCTCCCTCCCCCGCCAGCCAATCAGTGCGATCGGCTGTCATAGGCTTCAACTTATGACAGCGGATCGCCTCTGTGTCTTGGAGGGGACAGCCGAGTGACACGGCTGTCCCCTGTACAGCACTGCCTCAGATCGCAACACTGTACAATGTTAATATAATGCGGTTTTGCCGTCTAACAGTCTCCGAGCGGCAATCGCCACTGGGAGACTGAAGGCGGAGCGGAGCTCTGACATTCCAGCGGGGATGTGTGCGCATCGGCGTATGTGATCCCCTGCAATCACCACCCAGAGCCATTCACGCCAATCGGCATGGAGTGGTCCTGGGGCGGCCGCCGCGTTCACTCCAATTGGCGTGGAGCGGTCGGTAAGAAGTTAAACTTCAGCTGCATATTAAGCTGTCTGGTTATGATTACTGAAAGTGTTCTTCTATATATTGTTACTCTTTAAAAAAAATGTTAATGATACTAAATATATATTTGCATTTCCACGCAAGCTTTTCATTGTTAGCTGTCAATATAAAAGCTTGGCGCGTTTAATAGATCAGAAAATCAATTCATCTTAGTGGCCTTTAAACCTACAGCCAGTAATTGCCTCTGCAATCAGCACCGCTTATCTCATTGAGCTCTTTCCTTTTGCTGCTGCAGTCAATTATCAGCGAATGGTTCCAAACTCTACGAAGCTGTGCAGTGTTGTGTTCCGCTGGCCCCTCCCTCTGCCTGATGCTGCGTCTCAAGGCTGTTTTTATGTGTGTTTCTCAGAATTATCACAGAGGCTGTACAGAACACACTTGCCACTATACAATGAACTTTTTCTCCTGAGTTTTCTCCTAGGTGATATTTAGTTCCTGTCAATACAATGCCTTTTCAGCCACCAGCAAGCAAGAAAATCTTCAGAATAATTGTAATAGTACCTTTTCACCTAGTTTTTTGGTACTCTTTCCATTGCAGATTGCTAAAAAATATTTTAAAGAGAAGATAAAAAATGATCTCCTAGGAGAAAATGCAGGACAAAAAGTTACTTGAGTTGAATTGTGTGTTCACAGCCTGTCCCATATACAGTTACCATTTACTCCTGAGTTTTTTCCAAGGAGATCATTTTTGTCCTTGTCTTTAAAATTACTTTTAAAGAACAAGTGACACCCATGCTAACCTAGAAATAAAAAAACACATATATAAGTAGATAAATACTTGTTCTACAGTACTTACATAACAGATGTATTGCACTGTCCACATTATGATTCCTGTGAATTGTATAAAGGAAAAGCATAAAATCCTATTCTAGACAGTTTCCATCTTAGTTACCTTTGAATGAAGCTAATACTGACATCATTTCCTCCCTCACTCTTTTTTCTCCTCTTGCTAATTGTGTATTCGTTACCCGCCCTCCTCCCAGAGTCTTCAAACACTCCCACTGAGGTCTATACTAGGAAGTGCACTGTCTTATGTCATTAGAAGAAAGGGGAAATAAAGTGAAGAGGAGGAATATATTATAGATAAAAAGACCCCACAGCATGCAACTGTTTTGCCAGCCGATGGCAATGGCAATTAAAGGGTCAGTGCTCCTAAAGTATGTGATAACTCCAAACCATAACAGCAGAAAAAGTTTTGAAAGTTTTGAATGCAGGATTAGCATCTTTATTTAGCACTTAATACGCTCAGACCAGTTGCTGTTGAAATTTGATTTTTATGGTGACAATCACATTTTAAGAATCTTGCAATTAAAAAAAAACATCAAAAAGTACCAGTAGGTGAAAAAGTACTATCAAAATTTCTGAATATAAGTCTAGAAATGTAGTTCTGACTCACTAAATAAAAGTATAGGGTCAACACTGAGCACACTGAGTAATGTGTGCACTAATAGTGGCATTCCTATTTGCAGCAATTTACCCAGTGCTAAGTGACACTTTCTTGATAAAGGAAATGCCAAGAAAGCACTGGTCCTGGCCACAACAATTAACAAGGAAAGAAACAGGGGGAAAGATACTGGGCTGCAGAAAGGGGAGTGAATAATTGCTGCACTTAGAGGCCTGGAGGTGTTATTGGCGGCACTTTAGGGTCAGTAAGGGGTTAATGCAGAGCCAGATTAAGGCTAAATGGGGCCCTAAGCAAAGTAACTGATTTGGGCCCCCCATCATGTCATAATAGAATCAGAAGATGCAGCTGCACAGCAACATGCCGCACACACCGGGGCAGCCGAGCTACTGGTTGCTAGGGGCAACAGCCCGCTTTCCTCTGTGGGTGCACAATGCAGGGAATAGCAGCGGCAAAATGCAGAGTGAGAGATGAATGGCTGGGACATTTGCACTCAGGGGCTGGGGCACCCCTGTGAAGAGGGCGCCAGATATCACAGCAGCAGCACTTTCCCCCTACATCTCCAGCCTGGCAATAGCAGAAAGCTCTGGACACCGCCAAACCGGAAACCGTTCCCCAGACAGAACCACCGCCACCACCGAACAACCGATTTCCTCCCAAACTAGACAGCCACTATGCAGCCTCCATCCCAGTGAATACGATTGTCCAGCAGAGAAGGCAGCCGCAGCGGAGGAGAATGACAGCACCAGATGACTCACATTCACCTATTGCAATTCAAGCAATAGAGGTCCCGTCATCCGAAGCCCATCTGTCTCCTCTAGAGTGCCGCTGCTCTGTTACTACTACTATTACTGCTTCCTACTTCCTGTCTGATCTGAGAATCAGGAAGTTCAGAGCGAGCGGCTGCACTGTAGAAGAGACAAATGGGTTTCAGTGACGCTTTTCGGTCCGGGGTGTCTGTTAGGAGGCCCCCAGGCTAATTTTGCCCTAGGGCCCAATTGTTACTTGAACCGGCCCTGAGCGCACAGTAGCAGGAGGGGGACCTAGGAGGAGAGCCTGGCTCTGAAGACAATTAGCAGCTCACGGCATCATTTGACAAGACAAGACAAATAACATTTATATCGTGCTTTTCTCCTGGCGGACTCAAAGCGCCAGAGCTGCAGCCACTAGGACGTGCCCTATAGGCAGTAGCAGTGTTAGAGAGACTTGCCTAAGGTCTCCTACTGAATATGTGCTGGCTTACTGAACAGGCAGAGCTGAGATTCGAACCCTGGTCTCCTGTGTCAGAGGCAGAGCCCTTAAAGGGACTCCGAGCAGTGCCTGTGGGTATGCCTTTAAGCATACCCACAACTAATTAATTACATCCTCACACCTACCAGCATGATGTTTGTAATTATATCCCCCTGGCTTCCTTATATTTCATTGCATTGTGCTGAATTGAGCTGCCGACTTTGGAGAAAAGTTGTCCTGTGTAATACAATGTAACTATGGAAAGATGCATATCATTTTGAAGCTCTCTTTATCCTCTTTCCAATGATAGATAAACTGCCACCCTACGCCTTTTAGTTTTCACGATGGAAATTGCCTTGGCCGCGATTTTGATCGCGAAAATAGCGAAAACTAAAAGGCGTAGGGCGGCGGTTGATATATCATTGGAAAGAGGAGAAAGAGAGCTTTAAAATGATAATGCATCTTTCCATAGTTACTGCACTGCTCAGAGTCCCTTCACCATTATACCATCCAGCCACTGCTGACAGGATGGCGAGGGCTGGTTTATGTGCTAATGGGGCCCCTTTGACTTGGAATGGGGCCCCAAGCGACTGCTTTTGTTGCCTGGTCGGTAATCCGGCCCTGGGTTAATGGCTGCCATGCTGTATGCAGTGCAGTCATTAACCCCTCCAGGTCCCCAAGTGCAGCCATTAACTTGTTGGGTGGATAGACTCCGGCTCCGTGTTACTGCGCGTGCACAGTGCAGGCGTGCTCCGTGGAACAGGGACAGAGGGATGGGGAAGCCTCTATAGGATACAGAGTGTTCCCTCTCCCAAGCTAAGTATCTAAATTTTGATTTTTAAAACTCCCAGATTTACTTTAATTCTCTATTTCATTCTTTACAAGTTAATTCTCTAATACTTATTCTCTAACGGCCTATTAGCACACTCATGCCTAGTGTGCTTAGTGCTAAATCCAGCCCTGAATATCCCTTATACCTTTCAAAACTGGGGGGAGGGGGGGGGCACAATGCTCATGGTTTGAAGGGCACCAAGCTCCATCTCACCTTCCTGTGCCCAGACTACCAGTTTTGCCGCAACATAGTTCCATGGAGGTCTCAGGTAGAGGAAGTCAGATAAGTTCTCTTAAATGGTGGCCACAGAGAGTAATAAAAAAAAACTGCAGATGTTCCTAACATTTTTCTGCACCATCCAGAACTAAAATAAAAATAATTCCAGGAATTCAGCCATAACATTTTCTCAATAACTAGAACAATTATATGGCTCTCCTGAATTCACTGGTCTCATGCTTGCTCAAGGTCAATAGCTCAGAAGGTACTAATCAGCATGAGAGCCAAGTGGCATTTCTTAGAAGCTGTTCGGCAATGGCTGCCTCCATGTTCCTCTGCAGCATATTCCTGCCATCTCTCAGGAGTCACATAGTTGACACGATCTCTGGATATTGAACTGTGTTAAAGTTCCTTATCTACTGTGTTGTCACTAATGACCTTTCCCCTGGTGACCCGAAGATATGAAGATATACTGGCAGTGCCGGGTTACTGTGCTAACTAGTCTGGGATTTATGGATTGCAACACTCATGAGCTTCTTCCATAATGTTGAAAATTACAGAATCTCCACCATTGCTGAGGAGGAGGCAGTCCATTCAGTTTAATTCTATGTATTGCAGGGAATAATCTCCACCTTCCACCCATTAGGGCATCCCCCTCCTTCAACATCTTCAAGAAGGCCCTCAAAACTCCCCTTTTCACTCTGGCCTACCGCCCCGGCACTCACGAGAGCTCTAAACCCACAGCTGAACTCTGGTCCCCTACCTTTCGAGTCCCTACCTCTCCCTCTAGATTGTAAGCCTTTGGGCAGGGTCCTCCTCCTTTTGTGTCCTACCTGATCATGCACCTCCATTACTGTGCACCCATGCTATGCATCTGAGTGAACCTAACTTGCCTAATCTCCATGCTCCCATCCAGTGACTGACTAAGCATTACCTTGTACTCATACTGTGCTGCGTGAACTGTTTTTTTCTGTATTCCTGTATTGTCGTATTGCTGTATGTCACCCCTAAATATTGTCTGTAACCTAAACTAATGTCCAGCGCTGCGTAATATGTTGGTGCTTTATAAATACAATAAATAAATAAATAATGGAAAGCCTTATTACATGAAAGCTTGTATGACACAGATATTCTATGAGATAATGTAGCTAACAGAGACTGTGAATTGGGAATGTCCAACTTTTCTGCTATTCAATTGTCCAAGTGCGAAAATGAGTAAAACGGGCTCCTGCTCTGTATGGCTAATTACTGTCATTCCTAGACATTCCACATACTCCACTTATCACTGGAAGGGAGACGGCACCCCAAAAAATAACAATGGATGTAATAAATGTAAAATGGCTTACCTCTAAGAAGAAGGGGCAACGCTAATATTAGAAAGAAATTTTAATAATCAGATACAAACACAAAAACATGTTTAGCGGAGCACAGTGCGCTTCCTCAGATCAAATAAAGTAGTGTCTGGGTAGCCAAGATGCAGAGCTCGGAGCACCGAAATCTACTTTTTTAAATCTGAGTAGGCGGACTGTGCTCCGCAAAGCACATTAACGTTTTTTCTAGTATTGGCGTTGCCCCTTCTTCTTAAAGGTAAGACATTTTACATTTATTACATCCATGGTTATTTTTTGGGGTGCCTTCTCCCTTCCAGTGATATTGTTTACAGCCGCCTAGCTATTAGAGGTTGCTGTCAATGGTTTGTTTTGTGTAACCAAACAATAGTTTTTTTGTGGAGTGGGACCCACACATTTGAAGACAAAGAACCCGAGTGGGGATGGGATTTCCTCACTTGTTTTTATACTGGGGTTGCTGCCTGGTCTTGTAACCCACCTTTGTGTGTACCAGGGCCGTTTCTACCCCCGTGCGGGGCGTGCCGCCGCCGGGGCGCTGTTAGGAGGGGGGCGCCATAATGGAGGGGGAAGCCGGAGCCGCGGGGAGGGCAGCCCGACCTCTCCCTCCCTCTCCCGGGCGCCCTCCGTGCTCCCCCCTCAGATGCAGAGCGAGCAGCCGGGAAGCGCTGTTTGCAACTCACCTGCCTGGCTCCAAGCGCTGCTCTCTCGCCGCTGGTCTGTCTCCTCTCTCTGCATACATGCTGATACACGCGGCTTCCTGTTTAGCCGGAAGCCACGTGTATCAGCATGTATGCAGAGAGAAGAGACAGACCAGCGGCGAGAGAGCAGCGCTTGGAGCCAGGCAGGTGAGTTGCAAACAGCGCTTCCCGGCTGCTCGCTCTGCATCTGAGGGGGGAGCACGGAGGGCGCCCGGGAGAGGAGAGGGAGGGAGAGGTCGGGCTGCCCTCCCCGCGGCTCCGGCTCCCCCCTCCACTATAGGGGACAGCTAGCTATCTAACCTATCCTGGGGGCACCTACCTAATCTAACCTACGCTGGGGGCACCTACCTAATCTAACCTACGCTGGGGGGCACCTACCTAATCTAACCTATACTGGGGGGCAGCTACCTATCTAACCTATACTGGGGGGCACCTACCTAATCTAACCTACGCTGGGGGGCACCTACCTAATCTAACATACACTGGGGGGGCACCTACCTAATCTAACATACACTGGGGGGCACCTACCTAATCTAACTTATACTGGGGGTCACCTACCTAATCTAACCTACACTGGGGGGCACCTACCTAATCTAACCTACACTGGGGGGCAGCTACCTATCTAACCTTCACTGGGGGGCAGCTACCTATCTAACCTTCACTGGGGGGCAGCTACCTATCTAACCTACACTGGGGGGCAGCTACCTATCTAACCTTCACTGGGGGGCAGCTACCTATCTAACCTACACTGGGGGGCAGATACCTATCTAACCTACACTGGGGGGCAGCTACCTATCTAATCTATACTGGGGGGGCACCTACCTAATCTAACCTTACTGCTGCTAAATATGAGAAACACAGTTTCATTTCACTGAAGACATGAGTTAACCACCCTGGCGTTCTCATAAGATCGCCAGGGAGGCTGCGGGAGGTTTTTTTTTTAATTAAAAAAAAACTATGAAACATGAAAGCCCACTAGAGGGCGCTCCGGATGCACACTTTCGATCGCCTCCGGCGATCAAAAGTAACAAGGAAGGCCGCAATGAGTGGCCT
This sequence comes from Hyperolius riggenbachi, assembly GCF_040937935.1. Classification (NCBI taxonomy): domain Eukaryota; kingdom Metazoa; phylum Chordata; class Amphibia; order Anura; family Hyperoliidae; genus Hyperolius; species Hyperolius riggenbachi. The sequence continues at coordinate 62,763,288 of NC_090655.1, forward strand.
TCCTTGTTTCGCTTACCTCGTCGCCATGGCGACGAGTGGAGTGACGTCATGGGCGTCAGCCGACGTCCTGACGTCAGCCGCCTCCGATCCAGCCCTTAGCGCTGGCCGGAACTTTTTGTTCCGGCTACGCTGGGCTCAGGCGGCTGGGGGGACCCTCTTTCGCCGCTGCATGCGGCGGATCGCCGCACTGCAGCGGCGATCAGGCAGCACACGCGGCTGGCAAAGTACCGGCTGCGTGTGCTGCTTTTTATTTGAGCCAAATCGGCCCAGCAGGGCCTGAGCGGCAGGCTCCGGCGGTACTGGACGAGCTGAGCTCGTCCAGACCGCTCAGCAGGTTAAAGAGGATTTAAACTCAGCACTTCCTCCCTACTCTAAAAGATAAGCAACAGCATAATACCCTTTAAAGGATAACCGAGGCCAGGACGCGAACAGCGGGGAACTAGGCGGCGGAGGAACGGTGCAATCTACAGGCCTGCCCGGGAGGCACGGGGGAGAGCCCGTTATACACTCTAAACGCCAGACCACCTTGCATGTTTGTGAGTAGTTTTTATTCAATAAATTTTTTACTTTTTACGGAGTTACGCTATGAACTCTCTTTATTTATGAGGCACACTGAGGAATCACAGTCTACTAAGGACCAGAAGTGAAGCAAGATCCTCTATTGGGAATACATCGCATCGGGAACCTAGCAGTATATCGTGAAGGACTACACCAGAGCCTACTTTGGCCAGTCTCGCAGTGGTCATTTTGGACGGGTGAGTGCGGTCCCATGGGGGACATCTTGACTTGTGGCATTGTGAAGTGGAGCGCTGACTACTACTTGAAATTTGTTTGATGAAGGGTTTTGCTATACCCGTTTAGAGGCGCAGACACACAGAACTTTATCCTATTTGAAGATATTTCTCAGAAGAAAGTTGGACTGTATTTTCAGATACTAGTAGCGCCGTTTTTCAATATATGTATACCTATCTAACCTACACTGGGGGGCAGCTACCTATATAATCTATACTGGGGGGGCACCTACCTAATCTAACCTACGCTGAGGGGGGCACCTACCTAATCTAACCTACGCTGGGGGGCAGCTACCTATCTAACCTACACTGGGAGGCAGCTACCTATCTAACCTACACTGGGAGGCAGCTACCTATCTAACCTACACTGGGAGGCAGCTACCTAATCTAACCTACACTGGGGGGCAGCTACCTATCTAACCTATACTGGGGGCACTTATTTAACCTGTATTGGGGGCACCTACCTAGCTAGCCTATACAGGTGGCCACTATACTGGCTACCTATATTGCAGGCACCTACCTAAATAACCTGTACTGGGGCACCTACCTATCTAACTTATACCGGGGGCGCCTGCCTATCTAACCTATACTGGGGGCAACTATACTGGCTACCTATACTGGAGGCACCTACCTGGCTAACCTATAGCAGGGGCAACTATACTGGCTCACCTATGCCTGGCTACCTATACTGGGGTACCTATTCTTGGCTACCTATACTGGGGGGACCTATACTAAGTGCAACTAGACCTGGCTAACCTATACTGCAGGCACCCATACCTTGCTCGCGGGGGGGGGGGCGCAATTTTTACACCCTCGCCCTGGGTGCATTTTAGCCTAGAAACTGCACTGGTGTGTACTTACCACTTTGCAATTATCCAGAACCTGACGTTAATATACTACACCATAAGGAGCTCCTGGTCTCTCTCTGTGTTTTTACTGTATCCGTAGGAAGTCTTGAGACTCCTCTGGACTACACATCTCCCCACATACTACACATGGTACAGATTCCTGGCTTCAACACACAAGTAATTTAGCTTCAACCAGTTTAGAAAAATGTATAGTTGGTTAAAAAAATTAGAAAAACATTGAATTATTGAATAACATTAAGTTATAAAGAGTCTTGTACAGTAGGCCCACACGCATACACAGAAGCGTGCGCTGCCACAAGAGCAAATTCGACAAGCCCTTGTCTGCTATGCTTAGAGGGTCCCACCACTGGATGGACTGGGGAGAGGATGATTGGGTAAGCCTCTGGGCTATCCAAAGGCTTCCCTCTACTAAGGAAAGTATCTAAATACCCTTCCAAAACCCGCTTCAGGATCACTCTAAGAAACCCCCCCCCCCACCACCACCACCACAAACACTTACCAAGGAGATAACTTTCATGTTCTCTTTAAAATAACTTTTCAGCATTTTACAATTGAAAATGTACCAAAAAGTAGGTGAAAGAGTACCATCCAAATTATTTTTATTTTTTTCTACTCCTGGATAAAAGTGCACAGATTCCTGTATGACAGGGGCCAGCTAGGTGCAAGGTAAGAGGTAAGGGGTCACACGGTGCCACTTGAGGGGGAAAGTGGTCTTCTTCACACTTGTTTACTATATTCATGTTAATGAAAAAACATGTTTCCAACGTCCTACTAAGCAGTCAATGTCTTTGGTACTATTATTATTTATACATACCTCCCAACTTTGTGAGATGAGAAAGAGGGGCACTTAAGCCACGCCCCTGCCACACCCCTGATCACGCCCCCATCACACCCCTAGTCACACGTATCATAAAGATTTTATAAGAAAAATATGTTGTCCTATAATTCGAACCACACTGGTCCTTTCTATGCTGGTTCATTTTCCTTCATATTAACATTTTAAAATTAGTAATATATCAATTTAAAGGATGAGAATAAAGTTTATAGTCAATCAAACACATTTTTAGTAGAGAAATATGTATATTTACATAGAAAGAGGGACAAAGTCCTGAAAGAGGGACAAATGAGGAGGACAGAGGGACAGGGCTCCAAAAGAGGGACAATCCCTCCGAAAGAGGGACAGTTGGGAGCTATGTTTATATAGCTTGGAATTTTCCATAATCATGAATACATGCTGTGCAGTGAACACTGTAGCGTTTATAGCATATCAGTCTTTGAAGCAGAGGAGCTTGCACTCTAACTCTCCACCACAGTCACACACACTGTTATAATACATTGGTAGAGCTCTGACATTCCACAGAGGTGGACATAGATCAATGATCCATTCACATCAATCTCAGGTCCACAGGAGCTTACATTCTAACGTTTCCCATAGAGGTGTAACTACAAGTTATGGGGCACTCTCAATGTTCACACCTATCAGCACCTGTTCATGTGCCCATCAGCATCGAGGCCGAAACAGGTAAAAAGGGCTTCGCCGTAGAGATTAATGTAAATTGCAGCAATATATATATATATATATATATATATATATATATATATCCGTATTTTCCAGGGGGGAGGGGCGCATCCTCACAGGTTTACTTCAGGCAGCAAAAAGTCTAGAACCTGCCCGGAAGGAGACCAAATGCACCAGGAGAGGACCAAGATGTCACCACCTAGCATTTATTGTGTCACTGAGCTCAGTACAGAGGAGGAGAGGAAGAAGAAGAAGCTGGTAGTAAAAGATGAGGTGCAAGTTCCACCATGGGGACCAGGACACCAATGGGTAGCGTGATGAGGAGGGGAACAATGCTGCATGTCAGCATTATCCTGGGAGAGAGAGATGAGTGCCTAAAACAAACAGGACCATCCACACAATCTGTCACCTCACTGGAAACGGGGCAGAAATGGTAAATACTGGGGTTCCACATTTAAAGACAACCGAGGTGACAGGTGACATGTGACATGCTGAGATAGACATGTGTATGTATAGTACCAAGCACACGTATAGCTAGGCTGTGTTCCTTTTTTTCTTTCTCTGCCTGAAAGAGTTAAACATCAGGTATGTAAGTGACAGTTTCTGTCTGGGTCGGAACTGGGTCAGACTATAGCATAACCCTCACTGATTAGTAATTACAGCCATAAAATACTTTCCTGTCAGTAAATAGCTTCTGAGAGCAGAAAAGAGATAAAAAGGTCAATAATTCAGAGATTTGAGCTCTGGCATAGTTCAATGAAGGTGTCATTGAGCAGAGACAATGAAACAGTAAAAACTTAAAAACTAGATTTAAATATAAAATAAAACTATAGGATATAAAAAAAAGTCATTTTTAGGAGAAGGAGGATAGATCCAATTGTTTTTCTCATCAGTTTATTTTTACCTCGGATGTCCGAATGACTATATGGGGCCCACTTGCCTGAGAGGGCAGATCTGCTGGCTGACCCTATTCCCTCTCCTGCTGCTGAAGCTGTAAGTTCATCCTCTACATAGTGGACCACAGGCATGTGAAGACAGAGGTAGGAGCTTGGGACTGGAGGAGGACAAGGAGGGGGAAATCTTACATGATCATGAGGCGCATAAAACAACATTGGCTGGAGATATAGTCAGAGAGAAGTAAATCCTGGCATAGCTTTCTTCCCACCTACCAGCCTCGCCCCCTCTCCTTCCTCTGCTCTGAGGCCTACCCAGTTGTTTTAGCAGTAGGATTAGCCATACTATGCCAGGGAAAAACCCATATATAAATACTTGATCTACTTACATAACACATGTATTGCACTGTCCATGTTTTGATTTCAGTGAATTTTATATAGTAAATGAAGAGAATTCTGTTCCTGGTGGGAACCATGTCTTTTGCCCACAGTTTGAGGCTAAATACTGATGTCATTTCTTTCCTCAACTTATTTTTTCTTTTCTCATCCAATTGCTGAGTCACCTCAGCCTTGCTTGTAAACACAAGTGAGCATAGGGTTATGTTTCAGCTAGCCAGCTAGGCAGGGAAATAAAGGGAAGAGGAGGAATATATTATAGATAAAAAGACCCCCCAACATGCAGCTGAATGGCAATGACTATTAAAGGGCCTGTGCTCCTAAGGTGTGTGATAACTCCAAACCATAACAGCAGAAAAAGTTTTGAATGGAGGATTAGCATCTTTATCACTTAGTACACTCAGACCAGTTGCTGTTGAAATTTAATTTTTATGGTGACAATCAGACCACATGAAGGGCCTTCTGCCTTTGCCATGGGGCACGCCTCTGACTACTATCTGGATTTTTGTTAGAAAGACTTCACTACAGTATTCTTTTAACAAATTATTAAACAACCTTTTTCCCACTCTCTGTTCAAACATGGTACGTTACAAACCAATGCATGGCTAATATACCAATTTCTACACTGACAGAAGTCGAGGCTCATACTACAAAAAAAATGCTAAGTTTGGGGTCACTGGTGAGAGAAGTAACACATTTGCAACAGTGTGTAGAGTCAGATATAAAGAACCCCACTAAGCTGTACAAAAGGGCCCCACCCACCACTGTATATATTAAGTCCCCTTTTTAAAAAAAATAGCAATTTTGTCAGACACTTGTTTGGGGATTTCTCATGTCATTTTTCCCCCACCACAGTCACCACCAACATGCAGACTCCAGGCAGAATAACACTTAACCACTAACCGCTGAAACATAATAGGCATTCAAGGCACTCACGACCAGGTCCAATGCTATTTGGCAACACAAAAAAACCCGCTATACCAAACAAATGCTGCCTATGTTCCCCATATGTCCGACAGTCCCATAGTGTATTATTGCCCTTGCTTTTCCAGTGGTTACTTGAAGATCTATGAATGTGAAAACCACTGTAAAATGAGTGTTCAAACATCTGTGTGAAAGGGTCCTTACTCAGGCCTTTATTGTCGCCTGCTATGGTAACTTGTACTGGGTATCTGGACAAATCAGGTGCTGCCATAGACTTTTATTGAAAATATCTGCAAGATGACGCCAAAAGGGAAATTCAGGGTAATTATCATTTTTTGCTGTCCTTTTCATATTTGTTTGGGGGGGGGGGGGGGGGTTAGGCTTAGTTTTCCAGAAGAGGGTGTTTGCAGGAGGGGGGAAGGGGCAGTTAGAGTTAGGCGCCAGGAAAGGGGTTTGCCCATGGAGGGACACTTAGGCGTTATGTGTCAGGAAGGGGATTTATGCATGGGGGGGGGGGGCGGTTAGGGTTAGGAGTCAGCAAGGAGGTTTGTGTATGGGGATGGTTAGGGTTGGGTATCAGGAAGGGGGTTTGTGCAGGGGGTCGGTTATGGTTAGGCATCAGCAAGGGGGTTTGTGTATGGGGATGGTTAGGGTTGGGTATCAGGAAGGGAGTTTGTGCAGGGGGTCGGTTATGGTTAGGCATCAGCAAGGGGGTTTGTGCAGGGGGGGGACCTTTATGGTTAGGTGTCAGGAAGGGAGTTTTTACAGGGGGGAGTGGTTAGGGTTAGGCATCAGAAAGGGGGTTTGTGCAGGGGGGATGGTTAGGGTTAGGCATCAGAAAGGGGGTTTGTGCAGGGGGGATGGTTAGGGTTAGGCATCAGAAAGGGGGTTTGTGCAGGGGGGATGGTTAGGCATCAGGAAGGGGGTTTGTGTAGGGGGTATGGTTAGGGTTAGGCAACAGGAAAGGGGTTTGTGCGGGGGGGGGGGGTGGCTAGATTTAGGCTTAAGGAAGGGGGTTTGTGTGGGCGGGGACGGTTATGGTTAGGTTTAGCTATAGTAAAATATCGGTAATAATTACCTATATTTTACGATCTAAAATTACCACTTTAAATAGGAGAATATCAGTAAATGTGCGGATCTTCTACTATCTGCATTTTTCCTGCGCCCAATTTTCCCATATGCCTTGATCTGTATGATTACCAGCTCCAGGAATTACATTAGCTGTGTCACAGATTAGCTCCCTTTTCAGGTATTGTGACGGCATTAGACCTTTGTAGCTTCATTTTCCAAATTTGTTAGGTTGTTACGCAAGAAACTTGTGCAGCAGAGAGCGAATCCTCCATCCTGTACTGTCTCCAGCAGTATTCAAACACTGAGATTTCTACCTTTGTCCTATTGCAGCCAAGGTTCAAAGATTAGGCTCTAAGTGCAATGCTGGGCCTTTATTACAGCCGTCCCTGCTGATATCTCCCTCCAGTCCCTCACCTAGGTGACTCCTGGATATATCTCCCCAGATTCCTGAATGACAGGGGCCAGCTAGCTGCAAGGCAAGAGGTAAGGGGTCGCCCGGTGCCGCCCGCCTGAGGGGAGCAGTACTCTTTACACTTATTTACTATATTGCTGTGAATGAAAGAGAGTGATCTCCTAAGTCCCACTGAACAATGTCAATGTCCTCGGTACTGTTATTATTTATATAGCTTGGACATTTTCCGTAGTCATGCATACAAGTGAGATTATTATTATTTAGTATTTATATAGCGCCAACATCTTCCGCAGCGCTGTACAGAGTATATTGTCTTGTCACTTACTGTCCCTCAGAGGAGCTTACAATTTAGCCCCTACCATAGCCATATGTCTCAGTCTATGTATGTATCGTGTAGTGCATGTATTGTAGTCTAGGGCCAATTTAGGGGTAAGCCAATTAACTTATCTGTATGTCTTTGGGATGTGGGAAGGAACTGGGGTGCCCGGAGGAAACCCACACAGACAGGGGGAGAACATACAAACTCCATGCAGATAGTGCCCTGGCTAGGATCAAAACTCGGGACCCAGCGCTGCAAGGCGGGAGCGCTGACCACTACGCCACCATGATGCCCACTATTCCCGCTATGTTGTGCAATTAAAACTGTACCATTTATATCAGTCTTTTAAGCAGAGGAGTTTGCACTCTAAAGGTGAATACTCACCTAACGGTGCAGGAAGATGGATCACAGCAAGGTCCCCTGATGATGAGCATCCAGCAGGTGTACGCAATGGCACAAGACAGGCGCAAACGAGAGTTCAAATGGCACTTTGCTCAGGAGTCGTCGGAGATCTTGAAGATCTGATCCGCTGTGATGGTCATTATTGCTGCGCATCGCCAAATGTAATTTGTGTGATCATGCGCCTGTACCCATGACGCAAGATCGTGGAAACGATAGTTTGTCGCTTCAAACATCAACAATTGTCATAAAAATTGCGTAGTAGGTACAGGCCTTAACTCTCAACCACAGTTACACACCGTTATAATACATTGATACAACTCTGACATTCCATGGACATAGATCAATGATCCATTCACATCAATCTCTAGACCACAGGAGCTTACACTCTAACGTTTCCTGTAGAGTTGTAACTAGCAAGGTTTCCTACCACAGTCAATCAGTATTATTACTATACATGTGTATTGATGTTTTTGGTGATGGTGATTTTGCTGTTATACATTTTGCTAGTGCTGAAGAATTCCACAGCACTGTACAGAGACCACTGATTCACATTAGTCCTTGTACCATAGGAGCTTACACTCTAATGTCTTTTCCAGAGCAACACACTATTATTATTACTTTACATTTTTATAGCTCTGTCATATTCCACTGCGCTATACAGAGATCACTGATCCAATTAAATTAGTTTTTGCACCAGAGGAGCTTACATTTGATTACATTCCCCAACTACAGTTATACACTAATATTATTATACATTTAAAGAACAACTCATGTGAGAGGGATATGGAGGCTGCCATATTTATTTCCTTTTAACACCAGTTACCTGTCAGCCCTGCTGATCTATTTGGCTGCAGAAGTGTCTGAATCACACCAGAAACAAGCATGCAGCTAATATTGTCAGATCTAACAATAATGTTAGAAACATCTGTTCTGCTGCATGCTTGTTCAGGGTCTGTGGCTAAAGGTGTTAAAGGTATTAGAGGCAGAGGATCAGCAGGATAGCCAGGCAACTGGTGTTGATTAAAAGGAAATACATAGGGCAGCCTATCTCTCTCATTACAATTGTCCTTTAAAAAGCTCTGACATATTCCACACTGCTGTACAGTGATCAGTAATTAATTCCAATCAGTCTCTGCACTAGAGGAAGTTACACTACTATGCTCTCTCCATAGCCATACACTATTATTATTATTATTATACATTTATATAGCACTGACCTATTCCACAGTGCTGCACAGAGTTAACTGCTTTAATATCACTGTATAATTCTCTACTGCAGAGTTATCCTTGAACTATGTATATCGATTCTAGTCTGACAGACACACACTATGCCCAGTTCAGAAGGACTAAACTAACATAAGGGCATAAGAACCAAAAATCAACTAAACTAACGTAGGAGTAAAAAGAGTCACATAATACTTGTGAAAGATATATCTGCATGGTCCAAAAGAACCCACTAAAGAAAATCTATTCGAATGCAGGGGTCACATTTATTTGAAAACTCATATTTTCAAATGTGTAAAATTGCAATTTCTACTGTATTTCAATGACATCACAATTTGTATGCATTCGTGAGTAATGTGCGCTTTGTGATTTCTCTGCATTTTACATTTGGGTGGCAGGTCTGCTTTTTTTTTCAAATGCAACCTGTTTAATGCAAGCCAAAGGCAATGACTAAAAATTGTGTTTTTGCATAAATTTTTTGCAACTTTTACGTTAATTAGATACAATTTCATGTAAATTTACTTTAGTTTTGTGAAAAAAAAATGAAAATTTGCATACAAATGCACAAAAACCCACCGCAAAAACGTGCATGTGGTAAATCACATACAAAAAACCACTATGATGTGTGAATGGCCCCTGACTATATACTCCAGGCTCTCCGTACCGCTGTATGGACTCACATGCAGAAGATTTTTCACCCTGCACTGTTGTTACTTCACACATGCCTAAGGCCTCGTTCACATTGCACGCGTTGCCATCCGTATTTCGGCAACGCGTGCGGGAGGCAGAAACGCGCGACATCAGAAGTGCATGGACTGCACTTTCTGATGTTCACATTGCATGCGTTGCGGACCAGTGTGGTGCGCGAACGCATGCTGCGCGCATTTCTTTGCAAATCGCGCAGCTGACCTATTCACTACAGTGAATGGGATCAGCCACGCAGCGCATACAAACGCAGATTGCATGCAATCGTACGTGTTGTGTTCCAATCACACGGCCATCTGCGGGTTGTAATGTGAATAATTCTTTCGTTGCATAATTAAACGAGGAACTTCAGCCTAAACAAACATACTGTCATTAAGTTACATTAGTTATGTTAATTAAAATAGATAGGTAATATAATCTCTTACCCACCCTGTTTTAAAAGAATAGGCAAATGTTTCTGATTTCATGGGGGTAGTCATCTTTTTGGTTGAAAAGAGGTGACAGGGAGCATGAGACACAGTTCCAACTGTCCTGCGTCCTGATCACTCCTCTCAGCTGCTAGGCAACCAGAACAACAACATCAGAAATCCCATCATGCTTCGCACAGCATCAGGGGAAAAATGCCCAGGCAGTTTTCTTTGATGGGGTGGAGCTTGGCTTCCGTGCAGCTAAAAATGCCTAATTTTGGGATTTCTGATGTTAGGTAAGAAAAGTTCTGATGCTGTGAAACTGTTAAAGAAACACCAAGCCTTTTCAGTACTGTGGAGTAGATGTTTAGTCTTGAGGTTCACTTTAAGAATGAACCAGGTGGTTTCGGCACACAGTGCGCAGGGCGCGTCAGGGTAATTCTGATCACCGTCATTCTTCTCACCCTGTGCCCAGCTCACCGGAAGCATAACTATACGAACGCTTTGAGAAGACCTTGCTTTTCCTCAATGACATCCATTACGCTGCTAATAAGTTTTTTGAATTGTGGGAGGAAACTGGAAGATCTGGAGAACATTCAAATGGAGGAATACCATGAACCACTACTGTAGAAAGTTTAGAGCATTAGTATTTAATGTCATTTCTACAGTGTTCCTAATTGGCAGATTCCTCTTACTTCCTGGTCCTGAAAAGACAGAGGAAAGACAGAGAAAAGAGTGTGATACCATGGTTACTCTGGGCAACATCATCAACAGCTTTGGTCTCTGTATTCAACAGTATTAGTCTAATGCGGTGATAATTTCTTATATCCTATGACTGAGCTATAAAAGTCACCTTTGATCAGGAGTCAAAGCTGATATTTACTCTTCACTGTGGTTTGGCTCTCGGCCCGTCATAGTCCAGACTCCATATGGCCAAGGCCACTCATATAGTGCTACTAGTGCATCCTCTGCTAACAGTTCTACAGCACCCAGGAAGTGTGGACTCAGCAGGAACAGCCCTGGTGTAGTGTCCAGGAATTGGAATCAAAAACTTAGGCTAGAGGAGAAGCACTTAGAAAAAAAGCATTTCAGAAACGTATTACATAATTTCAAGGGAATATGAAGTGTTTTTATTAATTTACTTATTAATTTATCAGGCTAAGCACTACGATAGCTTGTCATAATATGATGGTTTTAAGGCATAATTACAGTCTCGCATTACATACAATAAATATATTATGTTTAAGGAGAATTTTAGGATTAAGTAGAAACCACAAGAGGTATAATTGCAGTCCAATTGTGCGCTTCATCTTTTGTTATACAAAAAAATACAAAAAGTTTTAAAAAATACTTGGTCATCAATAAATCTTCATAGCAATCCCATCCAAGATAACTTATATTTAGCAAGAGCAGGTCAGTAAGAGTTTCCATGAAGATTATTTATTATTATTATTTATTTATAAAGCACCAACATATTCCGTGGTACTGTACAAAGTAGGAAAACAAACAAGGGATACATAATGATACAGACAATAATACACATCAAATATGGACACTGGTGCAAAATACAGAACTGGTGATTACAATAGCAGAAGTAACATGATGAATAAAATGTATAGAAGAGTGCAAGCTATGAAATTAATAACAAATTCCAAGACACAAAAGGATGAAAGAACCCTGCCCTTGCAAGCTTACAATCTAAAGCAGGGGTGTCAAACTCAAATACAAAGTGGGCCGGAATTGAACACTGGAACCAAGTTGAGGGCCAATCTCAATGTCTACTGTCCACCTTCCTCCCTTATAGAGTTCCCTGGTGTCTAATGGCTCCCCTGCAACCCCTATACAGTCTAGTGGCCCACCTCCGTCCCCTATACAGTGCCCTGGTGTCCAGTGGCCCTCACCTCCCCTATACAGTTCCCTAGTGTTTAATGTTTTCCCACTACCTTCCCCATATGGCTTCTTTAGTGATCTAGGGCTTCACCTCCAATATAGCTGTGGGTGGGCCAAACATAATGCAAAGTAGGGAAATCACCTTGGGGCCAAATGTATGGGCTCTGAGGGGAGGGATTTGACCCACGGGCCAGAGATTGACTTGTATGATGTAAAGGAATTGGGGACAAGAGGTGGGGAAGTATGCAGTATACATACAGGCAGTGCATGTTTAGGTTATTTAGTAAGGAATTAAACTAGCCGCGAGGTGTGGCTTGGAGTGATACAAGTAATATTTCAGGTAATGACTCTAGTTAGTTTCAAGCTATGGAATCTCTTCATCAGGTCTTAAAGAGACTCTGAAGCGAGAATAATTCTCGCTTCAGAGCTCATAGTTAGCAGGGGCATGTGTGCCCCTGCTAAACATCGCTATCCCGCGGCTAAACGGGGGTCCCTTACCTCCTGAAATCCCCTCCGTGCAGCCGGGAATCACTTCCTGATTGAGGCAGGACTAACCGCCGCAGCCCTGCCCCACGCGCGTCTGTCAGCGCGTATCTCCGCCTCTCCCCCACCCCTCTCAGTCTTCCTTCACTGAGAGGGGCGGGGGAGAGGTGGCAATGCACCGCTGATAGACGCGCTGAGAGGCAGGGCTGCAGCCGTTAGCCCTGCCTCTAGGAGCAGCAAAATCTACGACCAATTTGGTCGTTGATTTTGCGGGGGGGGGTTGGGGGTGAAGGGACCCCCGTTTAGCCGCGGGATGGCGGCGTTTTAGCAGGGGCACACGTGCCCCTGCTAACTATGAGCTCTGAAGCGAGAATTATTCTCGCTTCAGTGTCTCTTTAAAAATCAAAAAATTTCTCCTCCGGCCAAACATAGAGAAATAAAGTTCAATTTCGTAGACGCAATGAGACTGGGGAATAAATGCCACCATGTAGAGGGTTTCTACATGATGGTGTTTGTTTCCTTGTCTTTGTGAATGGTGTCTGGGACTGCCTGGTGGAACCAGGTATCTCATTACGTCTATGCCAGGGGTGCCCATTGAGTAGATCGCGATCTACCGGTAGATCGCAAATGACTTCATGGTAGATCCTGACCGCACTACATTTTAAATTCTGTATATACAATTGTGTTCCTAAAATTGCACATAGGTAGATCATTTTGAGTTGCTATTTTTAAAAGTAGCTCATAAGCCAAAAAAGTGTGGGATACTGCTGCATGTGGCCCTTCTTCAGGACATTCTCAGTCCCCGTTAGGGGAGAGGGCATGGTTGTTACAGCCATTAACCCCTCTCTCCTATCCTGTCCTATGGATGGGGGTTGTGGCTGTGAGTTATGCAGCAGGGTGGAGGTAACCAAGGCTTAACCTTGGGGATGAAGTGCTGGGAATTGTAGAATGCGGCATAAGGAAGTGTGGGATGTGGCTTGGACAGCAATGAAAGGAAGTGGTAACAGCCTTCCCCCAGTGTTAGTCTATAGATGGAGACATCGCCAGGAGGAGGTGGATAGAGTGCAGAAAAATTCAAGCTTGGCCGGGGCAGGAGGAGGAACAGAGCAGTCAAGGGGCAAGACCTTCCCTAATAATTAGAACTCATAGGTTGTGCATCGGGGGTGGCCTTTATTTCTAATTGGTGCTGGAAGGGGAGGACAAAGGAAGAAGTCCAGGAGAAACAAATTATAATGTTTAGTCCTGTGCTATAAAATATTAGTCAATAGTGAATACAGTATACAGTCATCTGGAACTCAAGTAAACAGCACAAATCCTAATCAGCACAAATCACCAGCAGTACTCACAGTGGGTAAGGCCAACTTCTTAGGCTGTTTGTGGACTCTGCTGTGCTTAAAGACTAGGTTCCATGGCTCCCCCAGTGATAAAATACTTTCAATTACTGATAGAGTGGGTTATAGTACTGTATTAGATAGAGAGAGAGAGACGCTCAAACCTCTATGTAAACCTCACTGGTGCTGGATCTCGGTTGGCCACACTCACATCCAAAGCAAAAGTAGGAGATACCCAGGCAAATGAGAGAATTAAAACCGGCATATTTATTCAGAAAAGTGAATACAGGACAAAAAACATCCATACATGCAACTGACGCATATCGGGCTTACAATCTGCCCTTAGTCATAGTTGCAAGGACAGTGAGTACAAATGGAAAATTTAATAGGTAAGGAGGAAAAAAACTTCATCCCACCCCAGAAGAAACCACTTAAGGGATAGGCCCATGAACTGAATATAAAACAAGATAGACAATATTAAAGCAAGGCAAACAAGTAGTAAAAAAACAAAGTCAATCCCTAAAATCGACACGTACGTCCGAAATAGCATAAGTGACTGCGTAACCTATTGTTGGCATAAGATATGGAATAAGATATAATAAATATAGTACATGATAGCATATACACTATAAGAGACAACAAATTCAAATAAATTCAAAAGTCATGTACAAAACTCAAATAATCTAGAACCCCTAGTCAAACATAAAATGATTATTTGTGAGGGGGTACTCAACTGCCAACAATAGAAAGTAACGTAGTGGAGCGTCAAAGGTACAGTACTTAATCAAGTGAAATTGTAACGCCTCTAGAGCCAGCCTGTGTGGGATGGAGGAATGTGAGTGATTCTACTGTAATGCTTGGATTTTGGGAAAATCATTCGGGCATCTATTATTTGTGTGTTACCTGGTGTCTTCTGACTGAATCCGGAGAAGCGAGAAATAGGTTGTACTGTAGTGGCAAACATATTTGGCCCATGAAAGAAGTATTTTGTCCAGCACATTGCTTCTATGCGCTGTATCTGTATTCAGTTATCATCCTGGTTGTTAGAATTTGTCTTATTCATGCTTCTGTTACTTAGGCTTTGAGTACTGAATCATGATTGACCAACCTCCTGCCATCTCCTGCTGCCCTTTCACACATTTACTATAAGCTTCTGTTTGCTATGGTGACTCTCTCGCCTCTGCCTTGGCCCTGGCTCCATTCACACCGGGAATTGCAAAATGCTAGCAGAATCACTAGCATTTTGCAAAGCGATTTTTCTGCATGCACCATGTTTGCAATTTCAGCCTATTGATAATCTCTAGGAATCATTAATGTGTGAACACTACCACTGATTTCCATTGCCATCGTGCTTTTTCAACTGCTAGCGATTTACAAACAAGCTGAAATTGCAAGTAAAACGAACGAGTCCCAAGTAGCTAAGGAGCTATGGGCCCCAGTTAGGTTTTTGCATTGGGTCCACTCAAGCACCCTTTTATAACAATTGATATGGTGCAACAAAACCTGCCAAGGACAGCCGCATTGTCAGTGAGGTTTATCCAGGGGGAGAGGGCAGAGTGTGTTAATGGTTATCATTATTCAACTGTACAGATAAACATTATCACCATAGCACCAATGATGAGTTAATACAGCAGTTAAAGGAGGGCCTCACTCATCCAGGAGCCCTAGTGAAGTTACAGCCTCTGCAAACCCCTACTGCAACTCCCTTGATTGTATGCAATGCAGAGATTTCAGCAAATGCTCATTAAACGGCTAAGCTTTGACTTAGTTGGAGGCTCAGTTGTTATTCGGAAGGAAGGAATTAGCTATGGTTGCACACCGGCTGTGAACTGAAAATTTACATTATAATATACGGTAGTTCTATCTGTGATTAGTCCAAACTGCAAGAATATAACTCATGGAAGAGTGAAACTGAATTTGCAAAAAGTGAACATTTAAAGCCGTTAATGTCCACCATAGTGAATCGCTGTCATGGCTGCAAATAAGCATAATTCAGAATGTTTAGGAAATAATGCTGCAGAATGAAATAGAAAGGTCGTTTTAGTAACATTAACCACTTGATGACCCAGCCTTTACCCCCCCTTAAGGACCAGCGCTGATTTCGCTGATCTGTGCTGGGTGGGCTCTACAGCCCCCAGCAAAGATCAAACACCAGGCAGAGCGACCAGATCGCCCCCCTTTTTTCCCCACTAGGGGGATGATGTGCTGGGGGGGTCTGATCGCTCCTGCCTGCGTGTGGCTGGCGGGGGGGGCACCTCAAAGCCCCCTCCACCGCAAGATTCCCCCTCTCCCTCTCCTCCCTCCCTTCCCCGGAGATCGGAGGCTGCACAGGAACTGATCTGTCCTGTGCAGCCTCTAACAGGCTCCTGCCTGTCATGTGACAGCGATCCCCGGCCGCTGATTGGCCGGGGATCGCTGATCTAGTACAACGCTGCTACTGTTAGCAGCGTTGTACAAATGTAAACAAAGCGGATTATTTCCGCTTGTGTTTACATTTAGCCTGCGAGCCGCGATCGGCGGCCCGCAGGCTATTCACGGAGCCCCCCGCCATGAATTGTCAGGAAGCAGCCGCTCGCGCGAGCGGCTGTTTCCTGATTAATTGGCCTGCAGCCGGTGACGCAGATCTGCGTCGCTGGTCCTGCAGCTGCCACTTTGCCGACGCGCGTTATGAGTGCGCGGTCGGCAAGTGGTTAAATTACAAAAAAGGTTTGTGGATCAATGATGTATACAATATAGTTTTAAATGAAAAGCAGAGTTAGTACCTGCTAACGTTGTTTTGAACAATCCTTCAGGGCAAGGTGAGACGTCGCCCCTCCCAGACGTAGGAACAGACAGCACTTCCCCTATAAAACATTGAAACGGTTAGTCCACCCTCAGTGCATTTAGACAAGTACCCGACAGGTGAACAACCAACTAACCCACAACAAGTGCAACTATTTGACATAGACAATACACCAGGGTGGGATCGTTGCCCTAAAGGATTGTTCAAAACATCGTTAGCAGGTACTAACTCTGCTTTTTCCCACAATCCTTCAGGGCAAGGTAAGACAATTAACAAGTAATACAACCTCAGGGAGGGACCCACGCTTGGAGAATCTTCCTCCCAAATGCTTGGTAGTGAGCAGATAATGCATCAATCCGATAGTGGTGAATGAACGTAGAAAAAGTTGACCACGTTGCTGCCTTACATATTTGTTCAGGAGAAGCCCCTGCTCTATTTGCCCATGAAGCTGCCATAGCCTTAGTTGAATGGGCCTTAACCTCCTTAGCGGTAACCCCGTAGTACACACGGGGTAGCCGCCACGGAGGATCACAGGGCGCCAGGACTTTTTTTTTTAATGGTGCAATACGCTTTAGCTAGCGGTTTGCGTATGCACAAAGTTGCTCCGGTCCCCCGCGATCTCCCGCAATAGCTCCCATTATATGTACCCCCCAGCGTTCCTACGCCGGTGCAGTTGCCCAATCGGCTCCAGGCTTCGCGATACCGGAGATCAGGATTGCGGATGATGTCATGACGTCATCTCCGATCGTCGCCATAGCAACGCCGGAAGCCGATAGGGAAACTGCGCTTTTCGTGGGATCGTGGCGAGGTACGTATAGCCATCGGCGATCGGCGGGCATTGGGGGGACCGGAGCAACTTTGTACATACGCTTAGTTAGCGAAATGCTAGCTAAAGCATTTGACAAAAAAACCTCCTGGCGGACGCAGCCTGAGAAACTGCGTACCGTCAAGGGGGTTAAATGATGCTGGAGGATCTACTTTCATTATCCTGTAAGCCACAATAATAGCTAATTTGATCCAATTAGCAATAGTAGACTTAGATGAAGCCTGTCCTAAATTCTTACTCGAAATCAACAAAAATAACGAATCTGATTTCCTGAAATCGGCTGTTAAATATTGTAAAACACATCTTCTAGCATCCAATGTATGAAAAATTCTTTCTTTCTCACAATTTGGATTAACACAAAATGTAGGCAAGACAATGTCCCTGGACCTATGAAATTTAGTTTGCAATACTAATCTGTCCTGAAAATCTTGAAAATAAGGACTTTTAACTGACAGAGCAGGCTGCAGCTCACTCACTCTTCTAGCCGTAGTTATTGCTATCAAGAATACTACCTTAAGTGTAAGACTCGTAAGAGAACAATCTTTTAACGGTTCAAATGGCTCTCTAGTTAATCCCTGTAGTACCACTGACAAGTCCCAAGGGGAAGCATATGGTTTAACAACCGGTGATTTCCTCAAGACAGCTTTAATAAATCTTACAATTAAAGGAGATGAAGAAATACGAATACCTGATAATGCAGATAGAGCTGCCATCTGCACTTTCAATTTACTAACAGAAATGTTCTTATCCCAACCTTCCTGGAGAAAATCCAAAACTGCCGGAATAGATAAGCTATCAAATTTAGACTTTTTTAACCAAAGGTGGAAAGTCTTCCAGTATTTTAGCTAGATTTTTCTTGTAACATCTTTACGACTTCCAATCAGTGTCGAGGCCGCTTTATCAGACACTCCAAGACTTTTCAACCAAACTAACTCAGGATCCAAACCGCCAGATTCAGGCGCTCCTGATGAGGATGCCACAGGTCTCCCTGAACTAGCAGATCTTGCATCAGAGGAAGCAACCAAGGTTCCTCTACGGCAAATGATTTAATCATTGCAAACCAACTTCTTCTTGGCCAACGAGGCGCAATCAGAATCATCTGTCCTCTCTGCTCTCGCTACTTCCTGAGAACTGCTGGAATCATGTTTAGAGGAGGAAACACATCATTCAAAGGAAAGCTCCACTGGTGATTGAATGCATCTATTCCCAGAGCATTGTCTCTCGGGTTCAATGAAAAATATTTTTGAACTTGCACATTTTCCTGTGTTGCCAAAAGATCCACAGTTGGCATTCCCCATCTCTCTGTAATCTGTAGAAAAATTTTCTTGTTTATGGACCACTTTGAAGTCAGTATTCTGTTTCTGCTCAACTTGTCCGCATCTATGTCTAATGTGCCCTTGAGATGGACTGCTCTCAAGGACAACACATTCTCTTCTGCCCAAAATAAAATCTCTTCTGCTTCCACCTGTAATAACAGGGATTTCATTACTACCAGTTTGTTTAGGAATGCTACAGTCGTAATGTTGTCTGATTGAATTAGGACGTGCGACTGATATAGAATGGTCTTTGCTTGAATCAAGGCCAATTTCACTGCTCTCAATTCTCTCCAATACGATGACATTTGAGACTCTGGTTTTGACCACTCGCCCTGGAAGGCTACATGACCCACATGAGCCCCCCCCATCTCCAAAAACTTGCATCCGTGGTTAATATCTGATCCACTGGATCCTTCCAAAGTTTGCCCCTTTAAAGGTTGGCATCCTTCAACCACCATTGAAGGGTATCGGGATTGTCACCCTGAAATTTAAACTCTGAGGCTGACCGTCCCAGTTCTCCAGCAGAAACCTCTGGAGTTTTCTGATATGTGCAAGTGCCCAAGGCACTGCCATCATCGTTGAGGACATTAAACCTAACACTCGGGACACCAACCTTAGTGTAGGTCGAACTTCTTGTTGTAAATTCTGAATTGCCAATTTTAGCTTTTCCACTTTTTCTAGAGGAAGAAACAATTTTTGACTCAAAGAGTCTATCAATATGCCTAAGAACACCATTTTTTGACTGGGATCTAGGCATGATTTCTCTTGATTTATAATCCAGCCCAAGAACTGTAAATGGTCTGATACCATTTGCAGATGATTTTTTAACTCCACTTCTGAATTGCCTAGAATCAGTAGGTCGTCTAAATAAGGGACCACCATGACTGACCTTTCCCTTGATGGTATCAAAGCTTCCCCCAGGATTTTTGTAAACATCCTTGGTGCGGAAGTGATCCCAAATGGGAGGCAGAGAAACTGAAAGTGCATCACTAGTTTGTTCACTTGAAGAGCAAATCTCAGGTATTTTTGAGACTTCTTGTGAATTGGGACGTGCCAATTGGCGTCCCTGAGATCTAGAGATGCCATGAATGCTCCAGCAAATAACAGATCTCTCACCGTAAATTTTGTTTCCATTCAAAACTTTTTCTTCTTCATGAATGGGTTCAAATTCTTTAGATTTAGAATCAGTCGGAAGTTCGGAACTTGCCCGTCTGTTTTTTACCAGAAAAATCGTTGAGTAAAAACCATTTGTTCTCTCTTTGGAACTCTGCAAACCACATTTTGATTTAACATACTTTGTAAAATGTGCAGAATCTCTTGGACCAGAGTAGGATCTCTTGATGGTTTTGAAATTATGAATCTTAAAGGAGGGGAAAGTGCAAACTCTATCTGATAGCCGAATCTGATTGTTTGCTGAATAAACTGACTTTTTGCCACCATCGGCCATCTGTGAGAAAAATATTTTAGTCTTCCCCCTACCGCCATAAACGAGTCATTGCGACTTCGTCTGAGATTCAGAGGGTTTAGATTTAAACCCTCGTCTTCTAGATTTGTCAAAGAACCATCTTTTCCCTCCTTTTTGATCCTTAGAGGAGTCTTTCTGGTCAGCCTTTCCAGAGCTAAGTCCAAATCAGGACCAAACAATAGATCCCCTGAAAAGGGCACCCCACAAAGTCTATTTTTGGATGCTAAATTACCATCCCAAGTTTTTAGCCATAACGCTCTGCGTGAAACATTCACCAAAGCCGTAGACCTAACAGAAAACCTGACCGTCTCAGCGAAAGCATCGGCCAAATAATTAGCTGCTTTATTAAGAATCGTAATAGATTCCATTAATTTTTCCACTGAAGCACCTGCAAGAATGCTGGACTTTAGTTGATTATTCCATAATTCTAAAGTTCTGGCTACACAGGTAGAAGCTACTGCAGGCCTAAGGCCTCTTTCACAGTGCGAGGTTAAAGTCGCTGCGTTAGACAGAAATACAGCGCATATAATCAATAGTATGTGGGGTGCCACTCTCCCATCCACCACTCATCCGCCCGACCAGATTTCGCAATAGCGTCATCAGGGGTGTGTTGCTGTGCGTCCCTTACAAAAGGGCCCAGGAGTTAGTATCTTGTATACATCGTTTTATTGAATAAATTTATGTACTTTTTAAACTGAGTACACTTAGATTTTTATTCATCTATTACGCATATGCTGGAAATGTCTGTATGCTGAGGAAGGAGGCTGGACATATGAGTATAGAAGATTGAAACATGAACCAGTGATCGTGGTGGCATATATACACATACGCTTCAGACCTTATAGCTTGGGTCTTACTAAGAGCTGGTAAGCCTGCACTTTGAAGGGTGTTGGTGGAGGAATGAAGTACCTTTAGCGCTAAAGTTTATCTGATGTGGAATTTTATGGAGTCTGTCTGAGGGCTTTTAACTTCGCAAGCTTTATGGTACTTGTTCTAATTTAATAGGACATTTTGTATTTCTCTTGCACGGATATATTGTTCATTCAGCTGCAGCAGCTTCCCAAGTCCTTTTAAAGCCAATGGATACCGCGTAAAAAATAAAAAAGTCAGATATTCACCTAAGGAGACGGAAGGCTCGGTCCTAATGAGCCTTCCCTCTCCTCTCCCGGGGCCCTCGGTGCTGCGCTGGCTCCCCTGTTCGCGTCCGCCGCGGCAGGGACTTCGGAGGTCTTCGGGAGCACTCGGGCTTCCGAAGACAGGCTGCGCCATACTACGCACGCGCGATTGCGTCATAGATGACGCTCACGCATGCATAGTATGGAGCGGCCCGTCTTCGGGAGCCCGAGTGCTCCCGAAGGCTTCCGAAACATCCCTTCGGCTGCGGAAGTGGCAGTATTTGACCGAACTGGTCGAATACTGCTACAGGGGATCCTGCGTGGGAACGGGCACCGGGAGAGGAGAGGGAAAGCTCATTAGGACCGAGCCTTCCCTCTCCTTAGGTGAGTATCTGACTTTTCTATTTTTTAAGTGGTAAACATTCACTTTAAGGTGAGCATCTATCTTTTTATCCACAGGATCTTTCAGATCCACTAGATCTTCAAATGCTTGAGAAAATGGAGCACCCAATTTTGGACATTTATCCCAGAGAGCCGAATCCTCAACAGTAAAAGGAAATCTGTGTTTAACTGTTTTAGAAATAAGAAGCCTTTTTTTCTGGATCTTTCCACTCTCTAAGGATAGTCTGTTTGATAGCATTATGAACTGGAAATGTAAGACCTTCCTTTTCCTCCATCCCTTTATATAACTGGTCATGTGAGGATAAATTAGTCACTGTATCTTTATTCAATTGAAGAGTATCATTGATAGCTGCGATTAAGGCTTCAGTATCTTCAACTTCAACTCGAAACCTGAATCGCAAAGATGTATCAATTTCAATCTCCTTTGAATCTGATTCCTCCAAACTTACCCCCGCCTCTATCTGATCCTGATTTTCACTATCAGAGACAGGGTTAAGAGCAGTAGCAACTTGTGAAGTAGAAGCACCTGCCCCTGTTAAAGAAGATTTAAAAGAAGCCAAAGAGGAATTAATTTCTTCCCTGAAAGCCTGCAAAGTCTCCTGCACAGAGGGACCTGACTGCTCTCCTAAAACGTTCTCCATACATTGCTGACAAAGTTTTAGAATATGGAAATGGCATTTTAACAATACACATTGGGCATCGCTTATAAGTAGGAGGAGGCTTCACCTTATCCCCTGAATCAGCTTGTCTAGTCTGCAAAAAAAGACAAGCACAGTTTGACATAAGCATACCCCCATGAAATCAACATTAGTGTGTAGCCCAGAAAGAGATATCATACTTTCACCTTCTGGGCAGCTGGGTTACGCTCTAGTCTTTTTTCGATGCCGACATCTTGTAAATAAGGCAAAGAAATCCAGCAAAAAAGACTGCAGTCTCTCCACTGCAGAGCAACAATACCGCCAACCAGCCTCGCACAGCGTCCTCATAAAAATACTTCCACTCATGAACTCCCAGAGGTGGGATCGGAAGTGACGGAGAGAGACAGCCCTGATAGGCTACAAAATGCTGCTTCCGGCAAACCCGCCGGAAAGTACGCATCCAGGAAGAACCACGCGAATTTCCGTCCACCATGCGTCTCCCAAACGCCCAGCCAGCACAACCCACGCCAGCGGCTTACCTGCCATCCCGACCAGTCTCCATCACGAGCGGCTAGGAACGCTGTGCCCTCCACACTTGCACTGCTCCACATAGGAGAGAAAAGTAGGCAAACTTCACCTCAAGTCCAGCGTGAAGCGAAGGCTAGATGGCCTCAGTATCACCATCTCAGCCGCCCATGCAATTAATACCTGCAAGCCCAGCACACAGGCTCAATCCCGTAGGGGAGATGCTGACCTGCCTGGATGCAGGAACAAACAGCACTGAGGGTAGACTAACCGTTTCAATGTCTAGTGGAACGCAGCGTGACCAAGCGTCCTGTTGGACGCGAAACGGCCGTCGCCGACCCGTTCACACTCTTGGCACCCACCTAACCACGGCTGTCAACTAAACTGTATGTATGAACATGCCTTAATTAAGTTTGTACACTGAACTTTCCTTGTTGTCATATGGAGTTGAACTTGGAGGATTAAAAGCACGAATTGATGGACAGATGGTGCACGCGGCTGCTTCTTATTTCTCAATTTGCTGCCATTTACTTTCTTCATATTCATCTGTGCGGAGCACATGTCCAGGGATTTCTTCACACTCCATTACAAGGTGTTGACAGTGGTGAGTGTATATTGGCCTGTATAAGTATCTGCCCACATGTGCATCATTATGAAATAAGGGAGTGCCACACTGTGCTGCTTCTTTGAACAAAATTTGAGATGCTGACCTGCCTGGACGCAGGAACAAATAGCACTGAAGGTGGACTAACTGTTTCAATGTTTTATAGGGGAAGTGCTGTGTGTTCCTGCGTCTGGGAGGGGCAACATCTCACCTTGCCCTGAAGGATTGTGGGAAAAAGTAAAGTTACACTTTCAAGTAAATCTGCAATATAAAAAAAAAAAAAACTTACCTCAGTAGAGAGATCCTTCTCATGTCTTTCTCCGAACCAGTGATCCAGGGCTAGGAACCTCTGAAAGTTCACAGTCTGTGAAAGAGCACAGCTGCACTGTGCAGGTGCAGAATGCTTCCCTCCAGCGCAGTAGCACAGAGCCCACTCAAGCTTGGCAGAAAAAAGCCAAGCCAAGGGGGGCGCCACCAAACAGGAATGCCATAGGCGACCTTTTATAAAGGTGCCCGCTATGCGATGCCGCAATTTGCATATCGGCATGCCTTGGTGCCCGCTATTTCTTTGGTGTCTCCATGTGCCCAAATTTACATACTTTGCCGCAAATTGCCTCTAGGTTACCCAAATGGTAGTAGGTTAAGGTTAGGAGGGAAGAATTAAGTGTTAGGCACCACCTGGGGGTTTTAAGGGTTAGGCATCAGTAGAGGGAGGTCTTATGGTTAGGCATCAGTAGAGGGAGGTCTTAGGGTTAGGCATCAGTAGAGGGAGGTCTTAGGGTTAGGCATCAGTAGAGGGAGGTCTTAGGGTTAGGCATCAGTAGAGGGAGGTCTTAGGGTTAGGCATCGGTAGAGGGGGGTCTTAGGGTTAGGAATTGGTAGAGAGTGGTCTTAGGGTTATGCATCAGCAGAGGGAGGTCTTAGGGTTAGGCATCGGTAGAAGGAGGTCTTAGGATTAGGCATTGGTATAGGGAGGTCTTCGGGTTAGGCATTGGTAGAGTGAAGTTTTAGGGTTAGGCATCGGTAGAGGGAGGTTTTATGGTTAGGCATCAGTAGAGGGAGGTCTTAGAGTTAGGCATTGGTAGAGGGAGGTCTTAGGGTTAGATATCAGTAGAGGGAGGTCTTAGGCATCTGTAGAGGGAGGGTTCTGTGTGAGAATAAGGTTGTAATTAAGTAGTAGAATATTAGTAATTTTACCGATATTCTACTAGTGGCAATCCCCTGCTCCTTTTTTTTTCAGGCTCCTTTTTCACATGGATGTGGACGGGGAAGTGACTGGATTATACAGAGACTTCCTGTTAGTGAAAGCACTCATTTGGGGCACTTTTTTCCCTTTCAAGTTCACGTTAACTCATATAGCCCAAGCTTTGGAATAAATTTTAATATTAATTCAACAGAATACTACCTTAAATGGATTATGCATTTAAATGTTTTGTAAAAATAAAATGGAAGTTTTTTGCAAAATATAATAAGGAAAATACCTGCTTCTTCACTCCATAGATACTCATCTCCATCTCAGTGACCTCAAGCTCACTGCTCATTTTTCCCCTCGACCGCTCAATTTGTAGCCATGGTTGATTTCAGTCAGCAGGGAGGTGTCTTTCAAATTTGTATTATGCTTCATTGACATAAAAGCCTGTATGGAAGCGATATAGATATATATATATATATATATATATATATATATATATATATATATATATATATACATACAAATGTATCAGGCACGGTTGGGAAAAAAATGAACATTTCTCCTTTACCTTTAGAATTGGATACAGAAGGGTTGGTCCCAGCTGGGTAATGTTAATTAATTGAATTGCACTTTAGAAACTTCAGGCTTTAATGAGTTTCACATGGCCTCAGTGTTACATGTTCACACATGTAGTAGCAACTCTGAATCTCATTAAATCAGGTATGCAGAGCTTATTTTGGAAACTGAGCTGACCCCACCTATACCTAACGACGAATGATGTGATGTGTTTTGGAGAAAAAGTTGTGTACTCATTAATGCAAACTGGAAACAAACGTATGAGATAGTTAATTGTAGGTGTAGTAGTAATGATAAACAGAACTTTCCTAGAATCTCATATTGTTATTTTCAATTTAAGAAGTTAAAGGACCACTATCGCAAATTGTAAAATTTAAAATACTGGTACATGCAAACGCATACAAATAAGAAGTGAGTTTCTTCCAGAGTAAAATGAGCCATAGATTACTTATATCCCATGTTGCTGTCACTTATAGTAGAAAGTAGAAATCTGACAGAAGTGCCAGGTTTTGGACTAGTCCATCTCCTCATGAGGGATTTTTAGTATTTTGTTTATTTTTTACAATAGCAATCCCTGGAAGAGATCTATACAAATATGCTGGCTGCCCCACTTAGGGCTCATTCACACTGGAGGTGTTGTTGGACTTTTTTAAGCACCTGCGATTTATCAAAACCGCCTTGAAAACGCTTACACCATGCTATCCTAAGCACTAGTTCAGATTGCATGGGGCATTTTTGGGGCGATTTTGCTACAATGTAAGGTATAGGAAAAATGCAAAACGCTCACAAAATCGCTTTGTGCAGCGATTGCGTACGCATTTTTAAGAAGAATTACATTGTATTTATTCTTTTCCGGATCAAAGAGTTCACTTTCTGAGAGGAAGTGAAAAACCGCAATCGCTCTGCACAAATGCCTACAAAAATGCTTACCAAAAATGTCCAACGAACAGAAATCGCCAGGAGGGGAAAAAAAAAGAACTTCAAACAACGTCCAACGCGAACGCTAATGCGATCGAAACGCAATGTGAACGAGGCCTAACTATTTGCACCCTATTTTGGCAGTTGGACTGAGCAACTGCCAATCAATAAGTTCTTTTGAAATAAAGAAAATCCTAAGAATCCCCCATGAGGAGATGGGTTAGTCAAAAACCTGTCAGTTCTGTCAGGTTGCTACTAACTACTGCAAGTGACAGCAACATTGGACAATGGTAATTTCTAGCTCATTTTACTCTGGGAGAAATTTAGTTGTATGTGTTTACATGTATTTAAAATGTTTGAATTTTCACGACAGTGGTCATTTAAATATTAAGTCTGAAGTCTAAACAGCTTCATGTCAGTGTGGTGCAAAATCTGGTTCATTCACTTCTAACAAAAGAAAAGTAATGACCTTTTGAATTTTTAAACATTATCCTGCTATCAGGAGTGTTTGTACAGCTAGTTACAGGTGTTCTGGCTTCTGCTTACTTTCCAGGAGAGTTAGGCCTGCATTCCATTGCAATTTGACTGCCTCATTTGCATATATAAAGCACTGGCTTTATTAACACTTGCAATAGACTACTGCAACACCCTGCTCTGTGGTCTACCAAAAAACAGGCTAGCACATCAATTCCTTCTAAATTCAGCTGCCCACCTCATTCACCTTTCCTCACGCTCCTCTGATGCAGCCCCACTGTGCCTTTCTCTACACTGGCTACCCATTAGCCAGAGGACCCAATTCAAACTCCTGACTCTAACATACAAAGCCCTTCATGACTTGTCCCCTTCATACATCTCCTCAATAATCTCTAGATATTGTCCCTCCCGCAACCTTCACTTCTCCCAAGAAATTCTCCTGGCCTCTAAGCTGATCAACTCCTGTCATGCAGGACTTTACATGAGCTCCACCCCTTATCTGGAACTCTCTTCCACAGCCTGTATGTCATGCTCCCAACCTGGACATTTTCAAACGCACTCTTAAAACACACCTTTTCAGACAAGCTTATACAATTTTTTAGCCCGTTTACTTATCTGTTCACAATGTAACCAGAGGCAAAGGCTCACTGCCTCATCCATTCCCCCCACGTCTCCTTACCTAGAGTAGTGTGTCTCTCACTACCCTTTAGATTGTAAGCTCGCAAGGGCAGGGTCATCCTCCTAATGTTTACTGTTTTTTTTGCAATATTTGTGCTGCTTGAGACTCTGTTGTATATTTATTGGTTGTACCTATGTTCCCTGTGTTGTCTTACTGTGCTCTGCGCTGCGGAATATGTTGGCGCTATATAAATAATAATAATGACTTCCTAGTTCAACGCATGACCTTGACCAGCAAATCAGAGCCTTACAAATCTATCAGCTGATCAAACTGATCACATGCTTCTCCATGAGTTCTCCTAAGCATCGCCATCCCTATTTGTGATACATTTGTTACTTTATTCTAATTTAGTGTATTCTGCAGAAGAAGCCTGATTTTGATTCTTTTATCTTTGTATTGAACAGACTGGTCACCCGCGGAAATGTTCTGCTGCCTCGGCTTCCTGTTCACGCCGCTCCCCACACCGATTATCGTTGCTCTCATTGCAATCGGAATATCAGCATTTATCTATGTACTGTCCAAGCCTAAATCTGTCTACCCACCCATAGACCTCAACAAACAGTCCATCGGAACCGAGGTAAGTATAGGAGGCTCACAGCATCCACTCACCAATGTCAGTCATTAATGATGTATTCTGTCAATAAGGAAGCTCCAAAACCTGGTCATTATCACTATAGCACCAATGAAATGGTAATGTAACAACTGAAAGAGGTTCTTAGGATGAACCCTGTGGTCCACGCCACGTGGCTCAGTGTAATCGCAACCTTTCCATCCTCTGTTGCTAAGCAACTGCTCTGATGCCGGGCATACACGGGTCGATCCGGCGGCCGATTAGCCGCCGGATCGACCCCCGCCGCATCCCCGCGTGCGTGCGGATCGATTCCCGCTCGTCTCCGCCGGCGCTTCTAATCACCCGCTTGATTCGCTGCCATTGTCAGCCTGCAGGGATCGAGCGCGGAATCGATCCCCGTGGTGATCGGACACGTCGGATATCAAGCTATCAGGCTCAATTGATAATCCTCCCCTCGACGCTGTGTATGTCCAGCATTATGCATTATGCTGGGCATACACGGCGTCGAGGGGAGGATTATCAATCGAGCCTGATAGCTCGATTGATAATATCCGACGTGTCCGATCACCACGGGGATCGATTCCGTGCTCGATCCCCGCAGGCTGACAATAGCGGCGAATCGAGCGGGTGATAAGAAGCGCCGGCGGGGACAAGCAGGAATCGATCCGCGCGCATGCACGGACGAGCGGGGATGCGGCGGGGGTCGATCTGGCGGCTAATCTGCCGCCGGATCGACCCGTGTATGCCCAGCATAAGACTTCCAGTATGTAGTGAGTAACAAGTATGTATAGACTTTTTTCTTTTGCACCATGACCTGAAGATGTTTTCTGCATTTGAATACAGGGTGGAGCCCGGAGAAGTGCCCTTCTGAAAGATGACACCCTTATGTCCTACTACTATGAAGATGCCCAAACCCTGTATGAGGTGTTTATGAGAGGTGTGCGGGTATCAGGTATGAATGACAAGAGACCTGGCTTTTATGTCCTGTTTATTGCTAAGAAATAATTGGTGGGTTTCATCAGGAGAATGGCCTTTGGGAAGATATCAGTCCAGGACAGGAACTGCATACAACAGTGATGTAACAAAGGAGCTTGGGGCCCCAGTGCACGTTTTACATAGGTCCCCAACCACTGTTTTGATATGGAGACCCAAATCCTACCAAGGACAGCTGCAGTATCAGAGAGGTATATTTAGAGTAAGAAAATTTGTTAATGATTACCACTATTCACAGCACATGTAGAGGTGCTCATTACCAGCATAGCACCAATGCAAAGCTAAAAAGATGGAAGAAGGAGAGCCCCTAGTGGGCGTCTCTGGTCCAGGAGCCCCAGTTGTGCCGCAGGCTCTGCATCCCCTATTGCTACACCACTGCCAATTCCAAAGCTCATAACCTGCCCTCCTTTGGAAGCAAATCAGACTGTCCCTCTCTCCTCTTCAAATATCCCTCTTTCTGGTCTGATGTTTGAATATGTATATTTACGTACTAAAACGCTGCTTACATTAGGTTAAACATGTCCAGGCACTAAAGTATTGCTTTACTTCCTTCTTAATAAAGTAGATTTGTGATTTAGACAGAATCTGTACTGTCCGATTTGTACAATAAAAAACATACCAATCGAGTCACTGTGATCTCCTGGAACCCTCTTTGCCATTCCCACCGCTCCCCGCCGCGATCCTGGCTTGTAATCGCCAATTTTAGGCAGTGTTTACAAACAAGAAACCTGCCAGCTAACCAGGGTGTGTGTGTGTGTGTGTGTGTGTGTGTGTGTGTGTGTGTGTGTGTGTGTGTGTGTGTGTGTGTGTGTGTGTGTGTGTGTGTGTGTGTGTGTGTGTGTGTGTGTGTGTGTGTGTGTGTGTGTGTGTGTGTGTGTGTGTGTGTGTGTGTGTGTGTGTGTGTGTGTGTGTGTGTGTGTGTGTGTGCGCGCGCGTGCGTATATATATGCAGTGGGTTGCAAAAGTATTCGGCCCCCTTGAAGTTTTCCACATTTTGTCACATTACTGCCACAAACATGAATCAATTATATTGGAATTCCACGTGATAGACCAATACAAAGTGCTGTACACGTGAGAAGTGGAACGAAAATCATACATGATTCCAAACATCTTTTACAAATAAATAACTGCAAAGTGGTGTGTGCATAATTATTTGGCCCCCTTTGATCTGAGTGCAGTCAGTTGCCTATAGACATTGCCTGATGAGTGCTAATGACTAAATAGAGTGCGCCTGTGTGTAATCTAATGTCAGTACAAATACAGCTGCTCTGTGAGGGCCTCAGAGGTTGTCTAAGAGAATATTGGGAGCAACAAAACAGTGAAGTCCAAATAACACACCAAACAGGTCAGGGATAAAGTTATTGAGAAATGTAAAGCAGGCTTAGGCTACAAAAAGATTTGAACATACCACGGAGCACTGTTCAAGTGATCATTCAGAAATGGAAGGAGTATGGCACAACTGTAAACCTACCAAGACAAGGCCATCCACTCCGAGCGTATGATATAGTCATACGCTCGGCGGATAAGGGGGGTGCGGTCGTGGTTCTCGATGCCTCTGACTACCAACAGGAGGCCCTTAGGCAGCTGGGTAATGCGGATGTGTATCGGCCCTTGCTCCGGGATCCCACCCAGGCCTTTCTTGTTGATCTTCGGGGGCTGCTGGACCGCGGGCAGGACATGGGTGTTTTAACCAAACGGGTGGTTGAGTACCTTTGTCCTCTCCATCCGGTTGTGCCCGTGTTCCACCACCTCCCGAAGATCCACAAACCGGGCGCTCCCCCCCGGGGCCGTCCCATTGTTGCGGGTATCAGCTCTGTGGGCGAACGCCTGGGTGAGTGGGTCGATGCACATCTGCAGCCCCTTGTCCTCAGGTTACCCGGGTACTTGCAGGACACTCGCCATGTCCTTTCTAGTTTCAAGGATTTCGTGTGGGACGATGGATATACATGGGTGACCTTGGATGTCGCCTCTCTGTATTCATCGATTCCACACGAACGTGCCCTTCAAGCTCTGGAATTTCATCTTAATAAATACTCCACGTTTGATGTGTCTTTGCGGGTTTTTCTCCTGGAGGCCGTGGAGTACCTCCTCACACACAACTATTTTATGTTTGATTCCAGGTTTTTTCTCCAGAGATGCGGAGCTTCTATGGGGGCCAAATTTTCCCCCTCCCTCGCTAACCTCTATATGGGGTGGTGGGAGGAGCTCCGCATCTTTGGGGATTCTAACCCTTTTGCCTCCCATGTCATATGGTATGGGAGATACATTGATGATTTGTTGTTGGTGTGGGGGGGTCCTCCTGGCCTCTTGGAGGAATTCCTGACTTATGTCAACCAAAATGAGTTGAATCTTGTATTCACAATGAATTCAGACACTATTAAAATCGATTACCTTGATTTAACTCTGGTTGGCGATTCTACATCCTGTTCGGTCTCTACACGCACATTTCGCAAAGCCACAGCAGGCAATTCGATCCTGCTTGCCAATTCATGTCACCCTAAACACACTATAAATGCTATTCCTACGGGAGAGTTTATTAGAGCAGCCCGCAACTGTTCTAATCCATGTGATTTACAATCTGAGTTTAATCAGGTGGAAGACAGACTTAGACGGAGGGGGTACACAAACAGGCAACTGGAGTTAGGACGGATCAAAGGAACTAAAAGAACACGATCAGACCTACTGGGGACTGCGAGACGGGAGGGAGGCAGCACTGACAAAGTCACTTTCGTCACAGAATATAGTTTGGAATTCACTAAAATTACTAACATTGTGAGAAAATATCTTCCAGTTTTACATTCAGACCCCAAACTTAAAAAAGTTCTTGATGGTGGATGTCGTTTCTCTGCCAGAAAGGCCAGGACCCTAGGCTCCATCCTTTCCCCCAGCCTTTTTAGGTCCCCTTCTTCATTACATACCCCTACATGGTTGGCCACGGTAGGTTCATACCCCTGTGGCTATCGAACCTGTAAATATTGTCATTGTCACAAGCGGGGAATCACAGTGCCTTCCTACTCATTTAATACTAGCTTTCCCATTAAACAATATGTTAACTGTGATACGAAATATACCATCTATGTTATATCTTGTTTAGAGTGCAAGATTCAATATGTGGGTTGCACCACTCGCAACCTAAGAGCACGAATAGCTGAGCACTATTGTGGCACACATTGGAACACATTCCAAAAGTCAGCAGTCTCTAAACATTTTGAAACTGTACATAAAGGTAATTTAAGATCGTTTAGTTTTCAGGGAGTGGAACGAGTCACCTGTCCCATCAGAGGAGGTTAAAACGAGAGGCATACTGGATTTATAGGTTAGGCACTCGTACACCTTTAGGTTTGAATAAACGTTGGGATCTGAACCTAATATATGACTATTGACCGGCATAGTACCCCTTTGTCTCTATATTGGCCCTTTCTCCTTTTGGTATTTTCCTGTAGCAATACTGTAGCTTCAGTGGTTATCTCTTTTTTACATTACTCTTACTGTTTTACATATTTCTGTAATATTTTATACATTGCAAGTTTGCTTTTAATACTTGTTTGTAATGTTTCCCTTCAAGGACCTGGCTGTTGGCCTGAGAGGAGTGGAGTCACCCCTCACAGCCATTTATAAGCTGCTTCCTTGACAGGTTCACTTTGACTATGACTAAGGGCAGATTGTAAGCCTGACACGCGTCAGTCGATCCTGTGATTTTATTGCACAACTCTCTGTCATGTGGATTTTTCTAATAAAGAATGGACAATTTTTCACTAAGCCAAGCCTGGTTTGCGGATCCTTTTTCCATGGTATGTGCTAAAGGACTGGCTCTCTAGATCCTGCACCGACTGGTATGTGTCATCATGGGGGTGGAGCGTTCATGAACTTGTCCACTGTATATGTACATATATACAGAGTGGGCCATGTATATGGATACACCTTAATAAGATCAGAATGGTTGGTGATAGTAACTTCTTGTTTGTGGCACATTAGTATATATGAGGGGGGAAACTTTTTAAGATGGGTGGTGACCATGGCGGCCATTTTGAAGCTGGCCATTTTGAATCCAACATTTGTTTTCTGAATAGGAAGAGGGTCATGTGACACATCAAACTTATTGGGAATTTTACAAGAAAACAATGGTGTGCTTGGTTTTAACTTAACTTTATTCTTTCATGAGTTATTTACAAGTTTCTGACCACTTATAAAATGTGTTCAATGTGCTGCCCATTGTGTTGGATTGTCAATGCAACCCTCTTCTCCCACTCTTCACACACTGATAGCAAGAAATACTAGCACAGGCTTCCAGTATCAGTAGTTTCAGGTGCTGCACATCTCGTATCTTCACAGCATAGACAATTGCCTTCAGATGACCCCAAAGGTAAAAGTCTAAGGGGTCAGATCGGGAGACCTTTTGGCCAAAATGCAAAAAGCTATGCGTTTCGCAAAACTAACACTGCACATCACTCTGAACACACCATCCCCACTGTCAAATATGGTGGTGGCAGCATCATGCTCTGGGGTGCTTCTCTTCAGCAGGGACAGGGAAGCTGGTAAGAGTTGATGGGAAGATGAATGGAGCCAAAAACAGGGCAATCTTGGAAGAAAACCTCTTGGAGTCTGCAAAAGACTTGAGACTGGGGCAGAGGTTCACCTTCCAGCAGGACAACGACCCTAAACATTAAGCCAGGGCAACAATGGGTTGGTTTAAAACAAAACATATCCATGTGTTAGAATGGCCCAGTCAAAGTCCAGATCTAAATACAATCGAGAATCTGTGGCAAGATCTGAAAACTGCTGTTCACAAACGCTGTCCATCTAATCTGACTGAGCTGTAGCTGTTTTGCAAAGAAGAATGGGCAAGGATTTCAGTCTCTAGATGTGCAAAGCTGGTAGAGACATACCCTAAAAGACTGGCAGCTGTAATTGCAGCAAAAGGTGGTTCTACAAAGTATTGACTCAGGGGGCCGAATAATTACGCACACCCCACTTCGCAGTTTTTTTTGTTTGTTTTTTAAATGTTTCGAATCATGTATGATTTTCGTTCCACTTCTCACACGTACACCACTTTGTATTGGTCTTTCACGTGGAATTCCAATAAAATTGATTCATGTTTGTGGCAGCAATATGACAAAATGTGGAAATGTGGAAAACTTCAAGGGGGCCAAATACTTTTACAAACCACTGTATATATATATATATATCTCATGTTACAGTATACTAAAAGCTTTTATTACATAGTGAATTATCTGCACTCCAGTCTCAGATTAGTCACAGTTTCTCTGCATGTGACAGGCAGCTCCCTCCTCCCTCAGCCTCACAAACGGTCTGTGAGGAATACACATAGCGCACACAGAGAGCCTGGAGGGGGTGCATAATTTGTCCCCATCACAGCAGAAGCAGTCAATTCCTCTCTGGGTCGACAAAGCTTGACAAAGAAAAGAAGATTAGATATATTAAAGAGACAGGCAACTAGAAAAGGCTGCAGTTATCCAGACCACATTAGAACAGGTATAGAAACTTACAGGATAGAAGAAATAAGGCTGAACATTTTGTTACAGAGTCTCTTTAAAAGGGGGAAATATTTATTTTATTATTATTATGAAGTATTTATACTAAATAACAACAACAGAAAAATGTTATTTTAAATAATACCAGTTGCCTGGCAGTCCTGCTGATCCATTATGCATCAGTAGTGTCCGAATCACCCCCGTGAAACCAGCATGCAGCTTATCTTGTCAGATTTTTGTAAGAAACATCTGATCTGCATGCTTGTTCAGGGTTTATGGCTAAAAAAGTATTATGGGCAGAGGATCAGCAGGATTGCCAAGCAATCTGCAATGTTTAAAAATTAAACAATTATGGCAGTCCCCATATCCCTCTGACTTCAGTTGTTCTTTAAAAATGAAAATGTGTCTGAAGGTGTGCTATAGGTGTGAATGGAGAAGTGGTAGGGGCATGGCCAGAGATTTGATGTTGATGTGACAGTGGTTTGATGTAGGTGTGCCTGGAGGTGTAAAGGGGGCGTGGTCAGAGATCTGATGTAGGTGTGACTGGAGGTGTGGTGAGTGCATGACCGGAGGTCTGATGTTGAAACGACTGGAGGTCTGATGTATTTTTGTCTGGAGGTGTTGAGAGGCTGCGATCAGAGATCTTGTGTAGTGGGGGTGAGACTGGGGTGTGTCTAGAGGTTTTACATTGATATGACTGGAGGTTTAACATAGGTGTGCCTGGAGGAGTGGAGGGGGTGTGGCCAAAGACCCGATGATGTGACTAGAGCTCTGATGTAGGTGTGACTGGAGGTGTGGCGGGGGTGTGTCCTGAGGTTTTACATTGATATGACTGGAGGTCTGAGGCAGGTGTGATTGGAGGTAAGGTGTGCCTCCATATGAAGCCTGGAAGTTACCCTGTATGTATTTATGTGTCTGGAAAGAGAACCTCCTCTTATATCCAAGTTCAGGCACAGTTTCTATGGTTCATCTCTATCTAGTTGCATTAATACCTATTTCATTATCCATGCTCTGATCATAGGAGGAGGAGATTGCTTGGGACACCGGAAGCGAAACAAGCCCTATGAATGGTTAACCTACAGGCAGGTCAGTCCTGATAGCTGCACCCTATAGACAGGCTGTGTGATTACTTCAGAGGGTGACCATGACAATGTTGATGTTCTTGCAGGTAGCAGACAGAGCGGAGTACTTTGGATCTGGCCTTCTGCATAAGGGATGCCAAGCCTCTCCGGATCAATTTATTGGAATTTTCTCACAAAATCGGCCGGAGGTAATCATACTTGAAGCAAGTTCACCTAGTTTTTGGTACCTTGTCAGTTGCAAAATTCTGAAAAGTTATTTTAAATGGAAAATTAAAAATGATCATCACCTAGGAGGAAACTAAGGAGAAAAAATGAATTGTATCGGGCCCAAAGTGTCTTATCATTAGACCTGTTGTACAAATAAGAGTTTGTATTGCCGACACATAATTAATCGTGTCACAAAAAGCTGTGAGGGGGGCTTCAAAGTGAATAAGGAGAGGCTATCAGAGAAACAGGCTAGAGAAGTTGGCACTTGGCAGGTCTGGCTATTTGGCAGAAAGGGGGAACGAAGCAACTGCCCAGGGCTCTCAACCCCACAAAGGCACCCCAGTCTCTCTCCACTGTATATTAAACCTTTTCCGTAGTTGCAGGTGTGTCTCTGAGCCACAGTGAGCATTTGTTGGTCTCTACCGTCTCTCTCTCTCTTACAGGTAGTGATTGCAGAGCTGGGATGTTACACGTACTCCATGGTGGTGGTTCCACTGTACGACACACTGGGGCCTGAAGCCATTGTGTTCATTGTCAACAGAGGTGAGCAATACGGTCACATGGCATGACAGACGCCATCTTCTCTGCACCAGTACAAGGTCCCACATGACAAGGTAAAACTGCGGAGGACAGGGCTTGAAACTATTAAACAACAAACATGTAAAATATTTCCAGTAATATAGAAAACAGGTTCTGGGCACCAGTAGAGTTGCAATTAAAAAACACCAATTTATGCCATCCTCAATACAGACATAAGAGTGGTGTATGTGGCCTGACAGCCTTTTCTCGAGTCACCCCTCAAGGGGAGTGAATGGGTGATAGGAGGGAACATCACAGCAAGCCTGCCTCTTCCTGTCTAAGAATTTGACTTTAGCTGAAAGTCAGATTATTCAAGGAGTGATTACGGGGACTGGGGGGGAGGGGGGATGAGGAATGAAACAGACAACGCACAGAGGTATGTGGATCCAGAATGAACATATCTCAGTGTTCACTTTAGGCAGCTTTGCTTAAGGTTCGGTGTGCTTTATCCGAAACAAACTAAGCTTATTATAGCTCCTTATCAGTGCACAGAATTTTCAGAGTTCTGAGATCCAACTCAACACTGCCATGATCACATGATCTGATATGGTTTATTACTATGAATTATAAACTGTACAACCAGAGGTTGTGATCTCTGATTGGTTTATAACCTGTTACTTTGTTTCTGTGTTCCACAGCTGAGCTGTCGCTGGTAATCTGTGATAAGCCGGACAAGGCTCAGATCCTGCTGGATAACTGTGAGAAGGGACTGACCCCCATCCTGAAAATCATCATCCTTATGGAGGAGCCTGAGGACGACCTGAAGGAGAGGGCAGCAAAGTGCGGAGTGGAGATGCTTGTAATGAAAGACGTGGAGGTATTGTCATATTATCTGTACAAGCTAATGTACAAATCGTAGTCTGCTGATAGAAGGGGGTACTGTGAGAGTGATGGACTTTTGTGTGGATTACTTAGGGCCACTATAGTCAAAATGTTGAAATTTGGCTACCTGTTTACCCAGTTATGTAATAGCAGCAGTTATGAATTTGTCAGTACCGTGTTTCACCTGCTGGTGGCACCACTCTTGAGCATTTTACTCAAAGATGGAATAAGAGGAAATGGGTAAGGTAGTAGCTTTGGCTCATCCTTATGATTTCTGAGGTGTGATGGGGTTCAGAGAAAGTGGCAGTTGGGCCCAAAATCAGAATCTGTAGCATAGTCAGGAAACTGTTTACTGTCACAAGTTTACAGTTGGTACAAAAAAAAATTAAAATATTAGACCCCCCCATTCAGTTTGGCCCAGGGCCCCAAGGACCCTGTATCCTTGTTTATAGTAAACAAATCACGGGTGCAAAAAAAAGAGAGCTAATTCTTACCTGTATGAAGAATTGGTAATGCCACCTAAAATATGGTTCAGTTTGAGGCACCCTTTTACAAATGGAGAATGAAGCACCCAAGTTAAAAAGCTCCTTGCCAAGGAGTTCTGGCTATCTCCCCCATACAACAGCATTGCAAATGTAGATAAAGCTGAAGAAAAAATCTATAAATAGAGTTTCTCCTTGTTTGACTATAAACAAGCAGGCTCCCTTTCTCAGACTGTGTGGAGCCTGCAGCTGTAAACACGTCCCTCTTCCCCACTGGCAGCTCCATTCCACCTGCCTCTATCGATCCTCATGGGTGGGTGGGTGGAGGGAGGAAGTTGAGAGACACATCCTGATTGGGAGGGCTGCTGATTGGCAGCTCAGACACACCTCCCCTTGTAGAGAATAGCACGGCTATCCATGGATGGGACTGCAAGTCTCTGCGTCAGTCATGTGACCACTACTGTTTCTATCTGAATACAGGTATTTACAGCTTCTTTAATCTACTTTTACAAGGCTATTGAGAGGTGAAAGGAGCCAGAACTTTATCTACGCTTTAACATTAGAATATTGATTCACCGATTATGTGATTGCCAGGTGGACTCGAGGAAGTTTTTTTCCTCCCTGTAAATTGCCCCATGTTTTCCAAGAGTTTCTCACCTTCTTCTGGAGCAACTTTAGTTTCTGGTGGCAGGATGGCGTCTTTTTATTTTTATATTGGCTGAATGCAACCGACACAAATCTTTTCTTAGGCAAAGTAACTATGTAACTATGGGCTTGATGCATGAACTGTGCTGGGCAATATTACCGTCGGTACATGACGCCAGCAGAGTACCGCACGTTTCCCAATTAAAGTGAACTACGGTACATGGGTAAAACGAGCATTGTTATGGTAACATGCATTACTATTACTATAGCAACACTGATGTTACTTGTATACCAACAGAAGCGTAGCTAGGGTTTTCAGCAGTGGGGACAAAAAGCGTTTTTGAACCCCCCTCTGGACAAAATGTACGGTACTTGGGCAAGCATCAGATTGTGGTCATGGGTGGAGTTAAATGTGCAAATGCTGTTTAGATAGTCAGATGGGCCCCCTTCCCCCTATCGGCAGCCATATATGCCCCCCTTCCCCCCATTTAGATAACCAAAAGTGTCCCCTTCCCCCGTTTAGATACTGGAACGGATCTAGACCAAGTTGCGCCTGGGGCAAGGTCAGGTTTTGGCGCCTAAACTGCCATTCCCCATCCAAATTTTGCCGCCTTTTTAAGAATTCAACAAACTGCGCCTGGGGCAAGATACCCGCTTGCCCCCCCCCCCCCCCCAGATCCGTCCCTGTTTAGATAGCCAGAGGTGCCCCCCTTTAAATAGCCAAATGTGCACCCCTTTAGATAGTCAGATGTGCCCCTTCCCCCTATCGGTAGCCATAGATGCCCCTTTCCCCCCGTTTAGATAGCCAAATGTGTCCCCTTCCGGGGGCTTCCCCCATTCAGATAGCCAGATGTGCCCACTTTTTCTGCTGCTGTTGATGCTTATGCACTCCTCTGCAGAGGGAGGGAGAGAATCGGGGGCACTTTGGCCAGCCAGCGAGCCACCTCTCACGCACGTGGGGATGCAGCGGCTGTGCTGAGCGCCCTCACAGTGCTGCGCCGGGGGAAACATGTGCTCCCCCAGCTACATCTCTGTGTACCGCGGGTCACCATATTTGTGCAATGTGCTATACACTGCTAGCACACAAGTACTCGTATATATTGCCGTGCTCAGTATGTACATAGCAATATTACCTGCTGTTCAGGTGTCTGGTCCCATGTAACCAGAACTTACAGTCCTGCTCATTTGCACTGCAATAAGTCTGCAGAATGTGGCAGCATTAACCTTTATAATCAAGATAAAATTACCGGTAGGTTTTTGTTTACAACATGCTGCCTGTAACACAATTTTACTCCCATGGTTTGCAGAATAAGAAGAGCCAAGGCAGAGGGGCAGCATTTAAAGCATTCAAATACATTTTAAAATTTAAAAAACATACAAAAAAATGTACATTTTCAGAGAGTAAAGTGCACTATAAATTACTGTTTTCCTATGTCACTGTTAATGAAGAATAGGCCTCTTAGTGTGTACCAGAAGTGTTTGTAAATCCCAGTTAGCTATCCTTTCTGCACAGGACCTTAACTAACTTTAATCTTGACTTATGCATACTCAGTCTGTCTTTTTTGAAAACTATTTTTTAATTGAAACTGTAATTTAAATAATAGTAACAATGTCTTATTTTTTTCTTTTCATCCAGTACCTGGGGAAAGAGCACTTTAAGAAGCCCATGGTAAGCATCATTTAGAACAAAGATACATAAAATTTGTATTCGTGTTTTTATGGCCAGAGCTGATTTCTATACTGATATATCAATCATGGGTGGAAGAAGGGAGGTATTTTTGATTTCACATGAAAGGGCTGCTGCACAGTCATAACTGGCACTGGCTTATCAGGCAGAAAACAACAGGCCCAGTACTGTCTGAAAGGCACAATGGACTGTAGAATAGTGGGTGGAGTTATGCAGATCATTCCTTTACATCCCTGAAAGCCAGGTGTACAGCCTCATCTACTGGTTTATTGCTTCTTTGACTCATACATGCTATGTTTGTATTATACTGTACTTGTACATGCACAGTGATGGGTTAGACACAAGGACTCATGGAGGCAGTGGTGTAGCTAGAGATTATGGGGCCCCATAGCAATACTTTCATGGGGCCCTCAGATGCAGACACTCTTAAGCAATGCCACCTGCTCGGCTGCCCCTACACTATGGAAAAGAGTTAAATGGGCAATTTGCATTATCATGCAATCAAAACTGCACGTAGTTCATGGGAACTAGGACAACATCAGAGGGTGGAGAAACACAAACTTAATGTTGAATACATTAAGTACCCACTTGGCCCCCTATGCTTCAGGGCCCCATAGCAGCTGCTACGGCTGCTATGGTTATTGCTACACCCCTGCCAGGAGGGGCACTGCTAATCTTAAAGGGAACCTGAGGTAAGAAGGATATGGAGGCTGCCATATTTATTTCCTTTTAAACAATACCAGTTGCCTGGCTGTCCTGCTGATCTTTCTGGCATTAGTCTCTGTATCATACACCTGAAACAAGCATGCAGCTAATCTAGTCAGACTTGAGTCAGAGCTCCTGATCTGCATGCTAGTTCAAGCTCTAGGGCTAAAAGGATTGGAGGCAGAAGATCAGCAGGACAGCTAGGCCATTTGAATTATTTAAGGGCAAATAAATATACCAGCCTCTATATCCCTCTTGCATACATCCAAAATGGCGCCGGGAAATTTGGGTGCAAGGTGAAGCCGAAAAACGGACATGGACTCAGGGAAAAGATGCAATTCAGCTAACAGCTATTGCTGGTGGCCGAATTACACTTTTTTTCTTAATTTGGGCTCCGTCTTATACCACCACCCAAATTACCCTCTGATCGCCGCTACAGCCATATTTCCCATTACAGACTGTGACAACGCCCAGCGGTGCCCAAATGTCTGGCGCCCTTTTGGCTTCCCTCAGTCCCTCTTATCTCAGGTCCCCTTCAAAAAGTATACTTATCTCCCCACATCAATCTTATTGCTGGTGTCATGCCACTGATGTGTCTTTCTTGCCCTGTTACTCTGTCCTCCTCGCTTCTACTAATTGACAGATGCCTCCTCACCCTCCATGTGGTGCCTCTTCTAGCCTCATATTGGTGCAGGGGGTGTGCAAGATGTACCAGCAGGGCCGGGCCGAGGCATAGGCTGGAGAGGCTCCAGCCTCAGGGCGCAGTGTAGGAGGGGGCGCACAATTCATTCAGCTGTCATTCCTAATTATGTTTGAAGCAGAAAGAAATAAGAAAAGGGGATACATAGCAGTGACTGCAAGCCAGATAACTAGATATTAAGGTGTTGGGGAGGTTGTGGGCCCTGTGGCGCCTCTTCTTAGTCTAATAGCAAACAGTGTGTGATGGCTGGGGTGGCAGGGATGGAGGGGCGCACTTTGCTGTCTCAGCCTTGGGTGCTGGAGGACCTTGTCCCGGCTCTGTGTACCAGAGCAGCCCAGCAGTTGTGGCTGCTTCACAATGTGATGCTTGTGATTACATCACATGGGGCATGTGCTTGGAACAAGGGGGGCTGTTAGTGTTTCTTCCATTAATAAAGAGTTGGGAGGACACCAATCTGGGCACAGTAAATATGCTGAAATGCAGCCATGCTGTAATTTCAATTTGAGTGACTGGAGCCATTTTTATTTACAGTCATAAAATGAATCTTGCAGACTGCTGTTTCAGGCTGCGTAGGCCTTCTTCAGCATAATGTATGGATTGGATATGGCTCTTATATCTGTGAGGCTTTTAAAGGGAAGGTTCAAGCAAAATAAAAAAATGAGTTTCACTTACCTGGGGCTTCTACTAGCCCCGCCCCCATGCAGCCATCCTGTGCCCTCATAGTCACTCACTGCTGCTCTAGTCCCCCGCTAGCAGCTTGCCGACCTCGGAGGTCGGCGCGACGCATTGCGCACATTTTTACGCATTCCCACTAGTGCAGGAACATTAACACATGCATTTTTACGCGTTACTGGTTCAATGCGTAAATTTGAACCAGTAATGCGTAAAAATGTATGTGTTAATGTTCCTGTACTAGTGGGAATGCGTAAAAATGTACGCAATGCGTCCTAGCTGCCAGCGGGGGACTGGAGCAGCAGTGAGTGATTACAAGGGCACAGGATGGCTGCATGGGGCTGGTAGAAGCCCCAGGTAAGTGAAACTCATTTTTTTATTTTGCTTAGACATTCCCTTTAAGAGTAGAAGTAGGCAGCCTTGACTTAGCTAAACAGCCACAGTGCAACGTTTTTTACTGGCTTTATAAAATAAGTAATGCCA
Organism: Hyperolius riggenbachi; assembly: GCF_040937935.1. Lineage (NCBI taxonomy): Eukaryota > Metazoa > Chordata > Amphibia > Anura > Hyperoliidae > Hyperolius > Hyperolius riggenbachi. The sequence continues at coordinate 62,805,556 of NC_090655.1, forward strand.
CATACTTCTGTAACTTTCTCTCTCCGCACAGCCACCAAAACCAGATGACTTGAGTGTGATCTGTTTCACCAGTGGCACGACAGGTACTCTTCATCTGCTTCACTATAAATGAATTATTAATGAATAACTTTTAGGCCCGGTTCACACTTGCGGTGGCCCTCCGGAATCGCCGTGCCGGAGCCGCACCGCCTGCAGAACGGACGGAACGGACGCACGGCATAGCAATTAAAGCCTATGCGTCCGTTCACATGGGTCCGTTCTGCAGAACCGGAGCCGGACCGGATCCGGGCCGGATCCGGACTCCGGCCTCCGTTCCAACATGCGCTATTTTTTCATCCGGCCCCTCCGGCAGCCGTATCCGGGGCGGAGCCGGACTGCACCATCCGGCCAATACAAACAAATGGGAACCGGAGGCCGCACAACACACTGGCTGAGAAATCCGGATGTTCTACCCCACTTCCTATGCGGATTTTTGCGGCGATATTGGCTGGGGACACATGGGCAAGCATTTTGGAGTGGAGCAGCACGAGCTGGAGGTGTTGGCAGGATGTTGGCAGCATGTCGGAGGTGGAGGTGAGTGCTAAACAGCAGAGGGCCTGATTCCACAGGTCCCCCTTCTGCTGACCTCCCAGACCCCAACATTTTTTTTTTTTTTTTACGTTAACTTTGCCAAACGGATCCGGATCGCATCCTGATTACCACCTGATGCAACCTGACCGGATCCGGATCGGATCCGGATCAGAACCGTACGGTTCCGATCCGGATCCGGATCGGATCCGGATCAGAACCGTACGGTTCCGATCCGGATCCGGTCCGGATCCGGTCAGGTCATCCGGTCCGTTTGGCAAACAACCGCTAATGTGAACCGGGCCTTAACTGTAAAAGAAAAAAAAAAGTGTATAGCAATGTAACAACTAAATAATTCACTCAGTAATTATGAAAGTAAAAGGACATCTAAGGTGAAAATAAACTAATTAAATAAACATGTGTATCTATCTTCCTTCTCCTAAAAATTACTTATCAAGATATTTCACAGTTTCATTTTATATATAAATCTATTTTTTGTTTTCAATCATTTTTATTAAATTTTATTAAAGTAAATGTCCAGTTTATACTAAAGTACGAGATACTTAAGGGTACAGGTAGATCATCAATCTTACAACAAAATTGTCAAAGACATGGGATTATGGGATTAACAGCATAACAAAAATGTTTAAACATTCAGCGAGGAACACATGAAAGGATAACACTGGTTAACAAAATCAAGGCGAATATTCACTATTATATAGTCACACTTAGTCGAGGGGATAGACAGAGAAAGCACTTATAAGTGCAACTGGGAGAAAGGTGGAACAAGGAGGAAAGTTTAACAAGAAATAACTTTGTAGAGGAAATCGTCCATCCGAACACTAAACCATAAATGGCTGGATTAAATCTACTTTTTAAGTTTTTACTGTTTTATTGTTTTTGCTCAATGACACATTCATTGAAGTATGCCACAGCTAAAATCTATGAAATCTTGACCCTTTTTTATCTCTTTCCTGCTCTCAGAAGCCATTTTCTGCCAGGAAAGTGTTTTATAGTTGTAATTTCTTATCAGTGATGGTCACACTGTAGTCTGACCCAGTCCGGACTCAGACAGGAACTGACACTTACATACCTGATGTTTAACTTTTTCAGGCAGAGAAAGAAAAAAAGGAACACAGCCTAGTTATTTGTGTACTAGGCACTGTACATACACATGTCTATCTCATCATGTCACATGTCGCCTCCGGTATCCTTTAAAGAGGAATGTTAGTGAAAATGGGGGAAAAAAATCAATACACTGCAAAGTGAGACGTGGAAAAATAGAAGAGAGATCAAGAAATGATTGATAATTTGTTCATATAAATGTAATTTATATGTAATTTGTTCATATTTTTTGATCCACAATCAGTCTGCACATAATCATGTTTACTGCTGGCAGACATGGAAAAAAGCACCAACCACCATTATCTACAACAACACCCCCTAACAATGCGATAGACTAAAGGGCTGTTGTTTTTACAGATATACATATGCACAGAGGGAGATACTGGGCAGTTGGAAACAGCTATTATTTCCCACAATGCAACAAGGCTCCCACAGTGTGATGTGCGGGCCTAGGTCCTGACATCACACTGTAGGAGGGGATTCACCACAATATCTGCCATGCAGACATACCTCATGATCTATTTGAGAAAAGGTAAAGATTTTTCTTGTGAAAGGGTTATCAGCTACTGATTGGGATGAAGTTCAATCCTTGGTTACAGTTCCTCTTTAAAGGGGAATTGAAGAGAGAGGTATATGGAGGTTGTCCTGTTTATTTCCTTTTAAGCAGTTACCAGTTACCTGGCAGCCCTGCTGATCCCCTGCCTCTAATACTATTAACCATAGCCCCTGAACAAGCATGGAGCAGATCAGGTGTTTCAGTGGTTCAGACTTTAAAGTCTGATCTGACAAGACTAGCTGCATGCTTGTTTCTGGTTTTATTCTGATACTACTGCAGAGAAATAAACCAGCAGGGCTGCCAGGCAACTGGTATTGATTAAAAGAAAATAAACATAACAGCCTCCATATAGCTCTCTCTCTCTTCAGTTCCCCTTTAAGTAGCAATTATATACATAGATGATATCTAGTTTAGATACAGGATTAGAGGCTTAACTCATCAATATTTTGGTTCATTTCACTCTCTTCTGTTTGTTTTATATGCCTCAGGTGACCCCAAAGGCGCCATGTTAACCCACAAAAATGTTGTAGCTGATGTGTCCAGCTTCCTTAAGAACTTAGAGGTAGGCACTGCTCTTTTTCAAAAGTATAGCTTGAGGTTTGTTGCCTTAAAGCCCAACTAAAGCTAAAGTTGAACAAGGCAAATTTTTAAAGCAATCATTTGTTTTTTTTTTAGTGTAAATCATAAGTCTCGGAACTGTAGTTTGAAAATTAGAAAAAAAAATCCATTCTGTTTTGTAACTGTCATTCCCTGTAGTTGTTGACCTATTCATCCAAACTTGTAGTTGTAGACCTATTCATAGAGACTTATGCTGCATACACACTTGAGATAAAAGTCTCTGGAAAAGGCAAGATCACAGACCAATTTTACCCCATTCCATGTAGTATGAGAGCCATACTCTACACAGTCTATTTTATGGAGCTGCACTCCCCATCAGATAAAATCTTTGCAAGATGCTGCACACAAAGATGCCCTTACACATTCAAAAGATCATTATCTGCAAAAGATCTCTTCCTGCAATAGATCCATTCCTGCAAAATGCATTCATAGTCTATGAGATCTGCAGATCCTCATACACACCTTGTTTAACAGACTTCATCTGCATATCTGGCAATCATCTGCAGATCTGAAAATCCATCCTGGTGAATCTGATCTGCAGATGATATGCAGATGATTGCCTGCTAAACAAGGTGTGTATGATGATCTGCAGATCTCAGACTATGAATGCATTTTGAAGGAATGGATCTATTGCAGGAAGAGATCTTTTGCAGATAATGATCTTTTGAGTGTGTACGGGCATCTTTGTGTGCAGCATCTTGCAAAGATTTTATCTGATGGGGAGTGCAGCTCCATAGAATAGACTGTAGAGTATGGCTCTCATACTACATGGAATGGGGTATAATTGGTCTGTGATCTTGCCTTTTCCAGAGACTTTTATCTCAAGTGTGTATGCAGCATTAGGCCCATTTGCAATTGATTTTTTCACCCGAGTTATCTCCTAGGTGATATTTTTAAACGTTTCGATAAAATGCATTTTAAGCCACCAGAAAGCAAGAAAATACTCAAAATCATTCTAATAGTACTTTTTTATTTACTTTTAGGTACTTTTTTTAGTCGAAAAGTGCTGGAAAGTTATTTTAAATAGAAGGGGAAAAATTATCTCCTAGGTGAAAACTCAGGTGAAAAAGAGAATTGCATATGGGCCTTAAAGTGGAATAAAGCTCTGACATACCATTCAATAAAAATTTGTTTTCCTACTTTTTAATACCCATACAGTTACCATATTTGTATTTGTGCACAAGTAGTATTGTCCATTTACAAATTACAAGTGGCCAAAGTACAGTTTATCTGCTTTGAAAACTGCCATTGCATTTCTTCATAGCTGCTGTAATTATATATTAAAATCTTCAAGTAATAATATCTCTCTAATAACTGTGTGCATGCTTGAAGCAAAAAGAGCTACGGTAATTTTCGGCACAGCTAAGAATGTATCAACAGAGGAATGTAAACAAAAGATGTTATCACCTCTTCTGATGAAGATCACAAGCTGAAGGAGCTTTCCACTGCAGAACAAAGTGCTGTGTTTAATTGTTTGAATGCTGTTCTGCTACAGATTTTTTGTAGTAGTAGGTTTCAGAACAAAGAAGAAATGCAGAGTTTTAGACCACTTTAAGACCTCTTGTACCCCTCTCGTTTCTTATGAGCAGATTGTGGTCTTACTATTGCTCACTACCTACTGAACTACAAATCTGCATCTTCATGCGGCAGATATGTTTTAAGTTTCTGAGCAGACTTTTAGAGTAATTACAGTAGGCAATGAAAATACTGCTTACTTCCATATAAAATTGTAAGACCACTTTATACTTCCCCCATCTTACCCAGGTGGACTGATTTGGCGAGGTGGTGAAGAAAAAACTGCTAAGGCTGATCTGTTAGCTGATTGGCAGTTTTCTTTTTTTTTTTTTTTCATGCATGGAAGTTGCAAAGCATGATAGGCAGGGTTCAATGGTCAAAGGTATTGAGCAAGTTGAAATGTGCTTAGCATGTACAGAATGTTCCCTGACTCCATCCCTATTTTGTACTGTACAGAGCGCCTTTGCCCCAATGACCTCCGATATTGTCATATCTTATCTGCCGATGGCCCACATGTTCGAGAGGGTGGTTCAGGTAAGGACTCTGTTGTATGCTCTGTTAAATCATTCCATTCACCGTGACTGTGATTTCAGTGCGCTGCTTACAGTTTTTCGTCTGTTGCTCAAATACAATTTTTATTGTCAAAAGTGGGTCAGTTGTTGAAATGCAACTACTGCAATGTAGAAATTTATGCTAGAGGCAATATATTAAATGAACACTAGATGGCATTGTAGTATTTCCTGTTTGTAGGCAATGTCAAAGAGGTGCAAATAATGCAAAGTTGATGCAAGATTATGCAAATTCTTTATGCAAAGTTATGCAACTTGACAAATCAAATAAAGTTGTGATGTGGGTGTCGATTGGTCTGTTTCCAAACTGCACATATTTGCATTAAAAAATTACATAATTCAGTATTTATTATTGATTTATAAAACGCCAAGATATTCCATGGCACTGTACAGAGTAAGAAACAAACATAAGGAACAACATAATGCTAGAGATGGCCCGAACGGTTCGCCGGCAAACGGGAAGCGGCGAATTTCTGGGGTTCGCGATCGCGGAGAACCGCAAACTTTTCCGGAAGTATGATTTAGTGCATCATTAGGGTCAACTTTGACCCTCTACATCACAGTCAGCAGGCACATTGTAGCCAATCAGGCTACACTCCCTCCTGGAGCCCCCCCCCCCCCCTAATAAAAGGCAGGCAGCGTCAGGCATTGGACTCACTCGTGTGCCTGCAGTAATTAGAGAAGGGAGAGCTGCTGCTGCAGAGAGAGCTATAGGGAAAGCTTAGTTAGGATCTTGTAGGCTTGTTAGCTTGCTCCTTGCTGATTCTTATTGCTAAAAAAAAAGCACCCCTCAACAACTCTTTTGAGAGCTAATCTTGTTCTTGTGATCTATTTTTTTTTTGTGTGTGTATGTCCCACAGACTGCCTTGCTAATTCCTACTGTGCCACTGCCAGGCCCAGCACATTCAGTGACTACCTGTGTGTGTGACAGGCAGCTGCACATTTGTAATCCCAATCACTCCACCTGTTCACTGTTCAGTGCACCTACCTACCTATACCTACGTGAGTGCACGTATTGTTAATACCACCAGTCATTGCACCTCTTCACGGTACCTGTGTGTGACAGCTGCACATTTGTAATACCAATCCCTGCACCTGTTCACTGTTCAGTGCACCTACCTACCTACCTACCTACGTGAGCGCAAGCAGTGTAATATACCACGAGTCATTGCACCTGTTCACGGTACTTGTGTGTGACAGCTGCACATTTGTAATACCAATCCCTGCATACCTGTTCACTGCACCTGTGTGACCGCACGCTGTTTAGTATACCAGTCCGTGCATACCTGTTAACTGCACCTGTGTGACAGCTGCACATTGTATTGTAATACCAGTCACTACTACCTGTTCACTGCACCTGTGTGACCGCACGCTGTTTAGTATACCAGTCCGTGCATACCTGTTAACTGCACCTGTGTGACTGCACATTGTATTAGTCAAGTCAGTGCATACCTTTCACTTCATCCCCACCAATATGGACGAAACAAGAGGCAGAGCCCAAGGCAGGCCACCTGGCAGGTCTGTTCGAGGTTGCGCTGTCGTGATTCCGTGCGGCCCTCGAACAAAGTACAGTGTTCAGAAGAAGGCATGTGCCATCAACCCCCAATATTGCCAGGACATAGTTGACTATTTAACACAAAATACCTCATCTTCCTCAGCTTCTGCACAGAAGCGTGACATATCTTGCTCCTCCTGCTCTGATTCTGGCACTCCACTTAACACTCCGTCGGCAGCCATCACCAAAGTGCCATCATCCCAGGGCTCAGCGGTGTGGAAATTTTATTTTGCGTCTGCCTCAGATGAGAGCAATGCCATCTGTACTCCCTGCCACCGAAAATTGAGCTGTGGAAAGACCAAGACTCGCGTAGGGACAACTACCTTACGAAGGCACATGATTACAAAGCACAAACTGCAATGGGATGACCACCTGAGGAAAAGCAGCACACAAAAGCAAAGCCACACACCACAGTGTAAGATACCAGGCCGCAATTATTTCTCAAAAAAGACAATACCTAAACTGTACCGTGATGTTGAAAGGCAAGTGGTGACATCTCTGGCACACAGCGTTGGGTCAGGGGTCCATCTGACCATGGATGCCTGGTCTGCAAAGCACGGTCAGGCCTGACTGAAGACTAAGTCAGTCCCCACACACAGCATCCCTGCCGGCACGCCGTGTGACTGCCTGACCCAAGACTAAGTTGCTCCCCACACAGCATCTCTGCCAGCAGGCCGCTTGACTGCCTTCTCTGCCACCACCAACAGGGTCCAGGACTCCAGGCGGATTCCTGAATTTTTAAGGCCGCTGCTAGCAGCGGCCGCTATAATAGGTTTTCTGGTGCGTGTACATGCCTGCCTAATTTTTCTGGCTGCACTGCAGCTGCAACAACAAAACAAAAGGCATGTACATGTGTCAATTCCCCTTCTTGATCGTTACCTTGCCGCGGTAAAGGGGCTTGCATATCACAATGAAGCAATGACCGACGGCTATATGAGTGTAGTCTCGGGGGGTGGCACACCAAAGATAATAAGGTCGTTGCTTCATTGTGGACAGACCAAATTCGATCAGCTGGACAGTCACTGTTGTTCTGTCATTGAGCTACCTCAGCCCGGCGACCATATGGGCTTGACAACTGCTATCGCCTGCACTCTCGCCATGGTGCGCACCAGTCCAGCACGGCCATCACTACACAAACAGCTGTTTGCGGTGCGTGACACAGTGAGTTTGGTGTGTCAGTGTGAAGCAGTACACTAATTACACTCCCTGATTGATGTTTACACATGCAAGATGTTTTAAAGCACTTTAGGCCTGCAATTTAGCATTCAATGTGATTTCTGCCCTTAAAACGCTGCTTTGCGTCAAATCCAGATTTTTCCCTGGGACTTTTGGCGTCTATCCCACTAATCCATGCAAAAACTCAGATGTTAGACCCCTTGAAACATCTTTTGCATCACTTTTGTGGCCAGCATAAATGTTTCTAGTTTTCATTGAAGTCTAATGCGGTTCGCGAAAGTTCGCATGTTCGCAAACGTTTGCAGAGGTTCACGAACCGAAAATCGGAGGTTTGGGCCATCTCTACATAATGCAGACAATGGCATACACAATATATAGACACTGGTACACAATACAGAATTTGTAGATATTTTAATTACAGTGACTAATGTAACATGATGAATATAATGTATAGCAAAATCTAAGAAAAAAAAGGGTGAGAGAGCCCTGCCCTTGCGGGGTTACAATCTAATAGTGAGCACTTCTACAGAGCCAGATTCTGCTTTATAGCCTCTGTAGCTGGGGGTCCCCTGTTAACCCTTTAAAATAAACCTTAACCACTTCACAGCTCCAGTACAGTATATCTACTCCCCTGCAGACTTCATCTAACCGCCCAGGGGAGTAAATATACGTACTCCCGCTGCTACCACTGCTGTAAGCGCTCCCGCTTATTTGTGCGCTCGTTCATGTTGCCATCTGCCCGCCAGGAGATCAATGAATGGGAAAGCAATTCCTAATCATTGATCTAAGTCGCCGTAGCAATTATCGGCGCCTTTTATGAGAAGCTGCACGATCATTTTAATAAATAAAACTTTCCCATCTTCAGTACACTTCCTGTAAGCATACATATTTTGCTTACAGGACGTATTAAAAAAAAAAAGACTGAGGCCATCTTGTGGCCAAATAGTAAAACTACAACTAAAAGTATTTTTTTTAAATGCAAAGACCTGTTTTTACATTTTAAATTAACCCCTTACCTCCCACACTCCCCAATAGTTACCAACATTTATTTTTTTTGTAAAAATATACAATGAAATAAATTTACAATTATAAAAAATGCATAAATAGTTTTCTTAGGGACTGAACTTTTTTAATATGTAGGTCAAGATGGTATAATACTGTTACTTTATAAATTATGGGCTTTTTATTAATGATGGATGCAAAACTGAAAAAAAATGCATCTTTATTTCCTAATAAAATATTGGCACCAGACATTGTGATAGGGACATCATTTAAATGGTGTAATAACCGGTACAAATGGGCACATAAATTACGTGGATTTTAATTATGGTAGCATGCATTATTTAAAAATTATAATGGCCGAAAACTGAAAAATAAGGATTTTTTTCCCATTTTTTTCTTATTTTTCTATTAAAAAACATTTAGAATAAAATAATTCTTGGCGTAATTTACCACTCAAAGTAAGCCTAATTAGTGATAAAAAAAACACATTTAACACATTTCATTCTGATAAGTAGAGATAAAGTTATTGGCAAATGAATGGAAGGAGCTGAAAGGTGAAAATTGCTTGGATGCTGAAGGGGTAAAACCCCTCAGTTGTGAAGTGGTTAAGTGAAAATAAACTGATGAGATAAGCAAATGTATCTATTCTCCTACTCCTAAAATGATTCATAGATATCCCACAGTTTTATATTATGTTTATGGTTTATGTTTTTATTTCTCTCAGCTCAGACAGTGACAGCCTGCCCCATGTCTCAGAAAGCTCAAATATATGAACTATTTACCTATTTTATCTATCCCCTGCCCTCAGTATCCCAATTCTCTGCCAGGATTTGTTTTTTACTATTGTAATTCAGTGAGGGATGCTATAATCTGATCAGTCTTATCGGTGAGGGATGCAATAGTCTGACTGGGTCCTGACTGGAGAAAAACTGTAAAGGCAGCCATACACAGGGCCAGATCGACCAACAGATAGATCCCTCTATGATCGAACCTGACCACAGAGGGATCTATTGGCTGCCCATTACTGCACACAGATTTTAAATTGATTTCGGCTTGAAAATGATTCACAACCTGTGGAGCTGCCGCATGCTCGCCGCCCCCCCGTGTGCTCCCCTGGCCAGTAGTGATACATTACCTGTCTGCCGGCCCGGTCCGTGCTGACACTTTCTCCGGCTAGCCTGTCTCCTCATTACTTCCTGTCCCGTCCTGTGATGAGCGGAAGTACAAACAGTAGCGTGTGCTCTACTGTTTAAACTTCGGTTTGTTACAGGAGGAGACAGAAAGTAATGAGGAGACAGGCCAGCCAGAGAAAGCGTCAGCACGGACCAGGGACTTCCGCTGGCGGACAGGTAATGCATCACTGCCGCTATGCTGTGTTGGTCGCTCGCCGCTAGCGATGCGATCCTGACCCGCCCAAGAGCGAGCAACATTTTCTGCTGGGACAGATCTAATGAATCAATCGATTTTGGGTGGAAATCGATCGATCAGTCAACATTTGCGTTATCTATTTCACAGCAGATTTGATCACAGTGATCGAATCTGCTGTATATAAGCGGGAAATCGACGCAGTGTATGGGTAGCTTAAGTTGCATAGGTGAATATTCACACTTTCAATCAGGAAAAGAAGAAAAGGAGCTCAGAATAGGTATCTGTATACACATGTCCATCTAACCATGTCACATGTCACTTAATGTTCCCTTTAAACTGTGTTTGGCAAGTGTCTCCTGCTGAGAACACACAATGCAATACACGACTGTTCCTGGCCTGTCCAATCTGTTTCTGATCAATTGTGCAAACTTATGATTGGAAAATGAATCCTGTTATTGATCAGGAGCAGTTTGGACATGTACACATGAAACAACTTCCCATCAGATTACCCGTCGATCGGACAGGAAACTGCATCGTGTGTTCCCAGCATTAAGACCCAATTCTGGCAAAGCTTGTTTATATGCATTTGATAGAACATTAGTTTAAATTTATTCTGCATAAAAATGTTTCTAAATTGCAATTTTTACAAAAGAAACAGGAAACTACTTTCTCTAATAGGTTCAGAGAGCCTCGGTGGCTGACTGCTGTTACAAACTTTGAAGTCAAAAGTATTAGTGTGGCCATTGACAACCAATCAAATTCCAAGAGTAATATTACTATCGAGGGGAAAATAAACAAAGGATTCTGATTGGTGTGTAGGGAATAGTGGTACTCTCAATGACTCACAATGGTTATTATTATTTATAATAATTTTTTTTAATAGTATTATTAGTATTATTAATTTTTTTTCTTTCTTTGATGATTTTTTTTCTTCTTCCCTACCCAGACATTAATCTTCTGTTGTGGTGCCAAAGTGGGATTCTTCCAGGGGGATATCCGCCTGTTAACAGATGACATGAAAGTTCTGAGGCCTACGGTGTTCCCCACTGTGCCCAGGCTGCTCAACCGCATATATGATGGGGTACAAACATATGTTTTATTGGATTGTAACCTGAAGGGGGGCGGGGCTGTAGGCAATGAGATTATAGTTCTAAAATCTTTAAAATTACATTCAACGCAAATTCGAAGCGAAAATAAACTTAAGAGATAATGAATTGAATGTAAAGTACGGAAAATAAATAGAACATTAGTACCAAAGAAAAGTCTCGTATTGTTTCCAGTACGGGAAGAGTTAAAAAGAAAACTTGAATTGTTATCTATACAAATGAGTGTCTCTGAGCCAGTCTACTCAGTCAGTCAAACTCAGTCCTGTTTTGTGAAGAGGTTTAGGGCCCGTTTCCACTATAGCGTTGCGGAATCGCCGGCGAATCACCGCAGGCAAATCGCATGCGGGTGCGATTTCGCATGCGTTTTTTGCCGCGATTTCGCATAGGTTAGGGTGATGCGATTTTAACCATGTCACTGCCTGTGTGAACTAACATGGGTACCTATGCGAAATCGCATGCGAATTCGCGGCAAAAAACGCATGGGGAAAATGCATGCGATTTCCCTATTACATACATTGCGTGCGATCGCCTGCATTCCACACGCAGGCGAATTCTGAGGGCCCTAGCGTGCAGATTTTTTCTGCACAGAAAAACGTTCAGGAAAACGGACAAGTGGAAACAGTCCCATCCACTTGTACTGGCTATGCGAATTCGCATGCGGGCAACGCATGCGAATTCGTGATAGTGGAAACGGGCCCTAAAGGACACCTGTGAGTTTAAAAAAAAAAAAAAAACATCAGATACTTACCTTTGGAGTGGGGAGCCTCTGGATCCTAATGAAACTTCCCCCGTCCTTGGTCTGTACCCCCTAGGGAAACTTTTTTCCCTTCAAATACACTTTAAACAGCCAAGAAACAATGAGAGACAGCTTGAGATCAGGTTTTACTGCAGGAAAGTTCAAAGGGTCATTAGCTCTCTTTTACAGCTTAAAGGGCACAAATAACTATGCTGTGCTCCTTTTTTTTCTTTCTCTGCTTGAAAGAGTTAAATATCAGGTATGTAACCTTACTCAGTCCTGACTCAGACAGGAAGTGACTACAGCGTGACCCTCACTGATAAGAAATGCCCCTTTTTTTTGCTCTGAGAAGCCATTTTCTGCTAGGAAAGTGTTTTATAGTTGGAATTTCTTATCAGTGAGGGTCACACTGTAGTCACTTCCTGTCTGAGGCAGGACCGAGTCAGCCCTGAGTCAGCCACTTACATACCTGATATTTAACTCTTTCAGACAGAGAAAGAAAAAAAGGAACACAGCATAGTTATTTGTGTGCTAGGCACTGTACATACACATGTCTATCTCATCATGTCACATGTCACTGCGGGTATCCTTTAAAATGAGTCTAAATTACAACTGTGGTAGTCTGATGCAATCTTACAAATAAAGCTATATAACTGAAAATAAAAATATGAGACTTTTCATTTCTACTAATGTTCCATTAATTATCCGTACTACACATACAATTCATTATATCATAAGCTTATTTTTCTCTTCAGATTTGCTCAGCACACAGCACATACACACACTACGGAAGTGGGTATTGCTTTACTGCTGAAGTAAACAAGGCTAAAGGGGAACCTGAAGAGAGAGGGATATGGAAGCTGACATTCTTATTTCATTTTATACTGTATAATACCAGTTGCCTGAAAATCCTGCTAATCCTCTGCCCCTGATACTTTTAGCCATAGACCCTGAACAAGCATGCTGATCAGGCGTTTCTGACTGAAGTCTGACTGGATTAGCTGCATGCTTGTTTCAGGTGTGTGATTTAGAAACTACTGACGACGGAAATATCCACAGGACTGCCAGGCAACTGGTATTGTTTGAAAGGAAATAAATATGGCTGCCTCCATATACCTCCCACATCAGGTTCTATTCAAAGCCCCATTCACACATGAGCGGGAATCGCGCCATTCCCGCTCAGCGCAAAACGCTAGCGGTTTTCAAAAACCGCTATGCCATGTAAGCCTATGGCAGTGTTTTCACTGCCACGTTTGCGGTTAGCGTTAAGCCCAAACACGTAACATGCAGCGTTTTGCCGGCGATTCGCGATTGCATGCATAGCACCGCTAATCACGAATGCTCCCAAAATGCTGCAGTGTCCAGTGATTTTTCCGCGTTAATCACTCCCGCAAAACGCCGGTGGTAATCGCCGGCATTTTGTGCTTTTAGGTGTGAATGGGGCCTAACTGTGTATAGAGTATTGGTACTGTATATGGAAAAAGCTGCCTATTTATGATAAACTTTATATAAATCCCCACAGATAAAAAGTGCAGCAAAGACACCGTTCAAACAGCGAATGCTGGAGGCCGCTGTGGCGTGGAAATTTGCTGAGGTGAAGAAGGGAATTATCCGGAAAGACAGTTTTTGGGACAAGTTAATATTCAAGAAAGTCCAGGTTAGTTACATAACTTATACAGTGTCTAAAGTCTTGTGAGAAATATGCTGCATACAAAAATGAGCTGTTATTACTGTCACAGTTTGCAAAGCCCTGCCCCCTGCCCTGAAGTGGTGCATTATGGATCTTTCTTTTTGGACAGTAGCTGGGAGAGATGACTTGCAGATACCTTCCAAAAGGCCACAACTTACTTCATAGAGGTTTTACAAGGAGGTTATTAAGTTCTTTGAGGCCACACCCTACGAGTCGCAGCAACTCAGAGGGAGGCCAGAAGCCTGAAATCCCGGAAATTACCCTTATACTCCCAGTGCACTATAGTATTTCTGCTATAGCGGCACCCAGAGCCAAAACCACCTGCTTCGGGCCACCGCCGGTGGTTCTCCATATATTGAAGAAACCTGATTACCGTTTCAACAGCAGAGTCTCTCTCAACAGCTATAGAGTCCAGTAAAGACCAAAATGAATACCCCAGTATGATATTGTTGCTGGAACTTCAGGGGTTCATCTGAAAACAATAAAAGAATGTTAGCTAAGAAGTGAGAGCAATAAAGAAAGAGCGCTGCATAATATGTTGACGCTTTATAAATACAATAAATAAATCAACAAAGGTGTAGATAGACTTTGAGGGCTCGTTTCCACTGTAGCGGTGCGGAATCGCCTGGATTCCACCGCTGAAGAAATCGCATGCGGCTGCGTTTCCCCATGCGGATTTACCCGCGATTTCGCATGCGATTTCGCATGGCAAGGAGCCAGGCGAAATTAACCATGTCACTGCCTGTGTAAAGTTCCATTGCCTTTCATGCGAAATCGCATGCGAAAATGCGGGGAAATCCGCATGACAAAGCCGCATGCGATTTCCCTATTGAATGCATTAGCGGCGATTCGCCCGCATTCCTCCCGCACGCGAAATCTAACGGCCCTGTCGTGCAGATTTTTCCCGCACCGAAAAACGCCGCTGCCGCCGCACACGTGGAAACAGCCCCATCCACTAACATTGAGTATGCGAATCCGCATGCAGTGCCCGCATGCGGATTCGCTATAGTGGAAACGAGCCCTAAAAGGCACCTGAACTGACACTATGTCTATACACATTTCAATGTCAGATTTGAATGAGATCTCCTTTGTTGTGTCATCCCGTTTGATGAAGGCGTGGTTATATTTTCTGTACACTACGTACTTCCTGTAATTGAGCAGCCAGGACCAGTAGCATTCTGGGCAGCCGGGGCCAGTAGCATTCTGGGCATGAGTTCTTAAAAAAAGTGCTGAGTGGCCTATAAGTATGCATGCCCAGAAGACTCCTGACTGTTGCTGCCATGGACAGCTGGGCAGGAGTGTAAAATTACATCGAGCACAGAGTGGACATAGCAAGTGCCACTTCTTTGTCCTCCTTGTGTCTGTCTCAGTGGCTCAACTGGAGCCACGAATGGGGATCAGAACAATCCAACTGACAAAACCAAAGGACATAAGTATAAGCACCCCATACTATACACATTGGCACGTGTGATTTTATAGATATAGTGTCAGATCTGGTGCCCAGGGAATTTGGGATATCATATTTTAAAATCTACTTGAAAAATGTTTTGCTTGCTAGAGTTAAAAAATATACATTTATTGAATGACCACATTCAAAAACATCTACAAGAAAACATAGGAGGAAAGTTTAAAGAACCAGACCTGAGGAAAGCTTAGTGCGAAGTAGAGTAGAGTAAAACGTCCGGAGGCTTCCCCTGACTGAGGGAAGTATCTAACTTTTTTTTTTTAAACTTCTCTTCAGGTCCACTTTAAGTTCACAAAATTCTTGTATATATCGGATAACAATAATTGAAGCCTTTCATCTCTTCTCTGTCTCACAGGACACAATGGGTGGACGTGTGCGAGTTATGGTAACCGGTGCCGCGCCGATATCAGCCAACGTTCTGTCATTCTTGAGGGCTGCATTAGGATGTCAGGTACGATTATCAGAGTCAAGTCAAATCACAGAAAAATACTACCTCAGATCAGGGGTATAACTGGTATTGCTTAACCACTTAAGCCCTCAGTCGTTTTCACTTTATGCATCCGAGCAATGTTCACCTCCCATTCATTAGCCTATAACTTTATCACTACTTATCACAATGAACTGATCTATATCTTGTTTTTTTCCGTCACCAATTAGGCTTTCTTTGGGTGGTACATTTTGCTAAGAGCTACCTTACTGTAAATGCATTTTAACAGTAAGAATAAGAGAAAAACTGAAAAAATTCATTATTTCTCAGTTTTGTGGCCATTATAGTTTTAAAATAATACATGCCTCCATAATTAAAATCCACGTATTGTGTTTGCCCATTTGTCCCGGTTATTTCACCGTTTAAATTATGTCCCTATCACAATGTATGGCGACAATATTTTATTTGGAAATGAAAGAGCATTTTTTCCGTTTTGCATCCATCACTATTTACAAGCTTATAAAAAAAAATATATAGAAATATTTCATCTTTACACAGATATTTAAAAAGTTTAGACCCTTAAGTAAATATTTATGGGGTTTTTTTATTGTAATGTTTGTTTGTTTTATGTGGGTATTTTTGGGAGGGGGGGATGTAAATAGTGTTATATTTGGGGAAATATATGAGCATTTAATTTTTTTTTTACTTTTAGATGTAGTTTTACTTTTTGGCCACAAGATGGCAACCTTGAGTTTGTTTACATGACGTCACTCTAATCGTACAATGTAGGAGTCAGAAAAAGCAAAGCTTCCGAGAGAAGCTGTCGCTTTTTCTGCGGGGGAGAGGAATCAGTGATCGGGCACCATAGCCCGATTCATTGATTCCTGGGCTAACGAATCCGCGACCAGGAGCACGCGTGCACGCGTGCGAACGGCCGCAGGAGTGCGCGGGAGCGCACATGTCCTCTTTGACGTATAACTACGTCAAGGAGGACAAAGTGGTTAAAAGAAAATAAATATGGCAGCCTCCATATACAAAACACACAAACTGATATTTATCAGAACAACAAGTAGATTCCCAAATTAGAGAATATAGCTATATAAAATATAGCTCGGGATCACAGCTCTCTTTTTTATTTTCTGTATATTTTCTGTATATAATGATTGCAATGTGATGTCTTTATGCACTTTATACCCTGGCACTTAGCACTTTTTGTCCCTGACGACGGCCCCATTAGAGGGGGTTGAAACATGTTGGATTTGTGGTGGGGGGGAATTGTAAATAGCACGTTAACCACTTGAGGACCTAGGGCTTTCTACCCCTTAAGGACCGGCCACTTTTTTTCCATTCAGACCACTGCAGCTTTCACGGTTTATTTCTCGCTCATACAACCTACCACCTAAATGAATTTTGGCTCCTTTTCTTGTCACTAATAAAGCTTTCTTTTGATGCTATTTGATTGCTCCTGCGATTTTTACTTTTTATTATATTCATCAAAAAAGACATGAATTTTGGCAAAAAAATGATTTTTTTAACTTTCTGTGCTGACATTTTTCAAATAAAGTAAAATTTCTGTATACATGCAGCGCGAAAAATGTGGACAAACATGTTTTTGATTAAAAAAAACCCATTCAGTGTATATTTATTGGTTTGGGTAAAAGTTATAGCGTTTACAAACTATGGTGCCAAAAGTGAATTTTCCCATTTTCAAGCATCTCTGACTTTTCTGACCCCCTGTCATGTTTCATGAGGGGCTAGAATTCCAGGATAGTATAAATACCCCCCAAATGACCCCATTTTGGAAAGAAGACATCCCAAAGTATTCACTGAGAGGCATAGTGAGTTCATAGAAGATATTATTTTTTGTCACAAGTAAGCGGAAAATGACACTTTGTGAGGAAAAAAAAAAAAAAAAAAGTTTCCATTTCTTCTAACTTGCGACAAAAAAAAATGAAATCTGCCACGGACTCACCATGCCCCTCTCTGAATACCTTGAAGGGTCTACTTTCCAAAATGGGATCATTTGTGGGGTGTGTTTACTGTCCTGACATTTTGGGGGGTGCTAAATTGTAAGCACCCCTGTAAAGCCTAAAGGTGCTCATTGGACTTTGGACCCCTTAGCGCAGTTAGGCTGCAAAAAAGTGCCACACATGTGGTATTGCCGTACTCAGGAGAAGTAGTATAATGTGTTTTGGGGTGTATTTTTACACATACCCATGCTGGGTGGGAGAAATATCTCTGTAAATGACAATTTGTTAATTTTTTTTACACACAATTGTCCATTTACAGAGATATTTCTCCCACTCAGCATGGGTATGTGTAAAAATACACCACAAAACACATTATACTACTTCTCCTGAGTACGGCGATACCACATGTGTGGCACTTTTTTGCACCCTAAATGCGCTAAAGGGCCCAAAGTCCAATGAGTACCTTTAGGATTTCACAGGTCATTTTGAGAAATTTCGTTTCAAGACTACTCCTCACGGTTTAGGGCCCCTAAAATGCAGTTAGGGTGCAAAAAAGTGCCACACATGTGGTATCGCCATACTCGGGAGAAGTAGTAAAATGTGTTTTGGGGTGTATTTTTACACATACCCATGCTGGGTGGGAGAAATACCTCTGTAAATGGACAATTGTGTGTAAAAAAATCAAAAGATTGTCATTTACAGAGGTATTTCTCCCACCCAGCATGGGTATGTGTAAAAATACACCCCAAAACACATTGTACTACTTCTCCCGAGTACGGCGATACCACATGTGTGGCACTTTTTTGCACCCTAACTGCACTAAGGGGCCCAAAGTCCAATGAGTACCTTTAGGATTTCACAGGTCATTTTTGTTTCAAGACTACTCCTCACGGTTTAGGGCCCCTAAAATGCCAGGGCAGTATAGGAACCCCACTAATGACCCCATTTTAGAAAGAAGACACCCCAAGGTATTCCGTTAGGAGTATGGTGAGTTCATAGAAGTTTTTATTTTTTTGTCACAAGTTAGCGGAAATTGATTTTAATAGTTTTTTTTCACAAAGTGTCATTTTCCGCTAACTTGTGACAAAAAATAAAATCTTCTATGAACTCACCATACTCCGTACGGAATACCTTTGGGTGTCTTCTTTCTAGAATGGGGTCATTTGTGGGGTTCCTATACTGCCCTGGCATTTTAGGGGCCCTAAACCGTGAGGAGTAGTCTTGAAACCAAATGTCGCAAAATGACCTGTGAAATCCTAAAGGTACTCATTGGACTTTGGGCCCCTTAGCGTACTTAGGGTGTAAAAAAGTGCCACACATGTGGTACCGCTGTACTCAGGAGAAGTAGTATAATGCGTTTTGGGGTGTATTTTTACACATACCCATGCTAAGTGGGAGAAATATCTCTGTAAATGACAATTGTTTGATTTTTTTACACACAATTGTCCATTTACATAGAAATTTCTCCCACCCAGCATGGGTATGTGTAAAAATACACCCCAAAACACATTATACTACTTTTCCTGAGTACGGCGGTACCACATGTGTGACACTTTTTTGCAGCCTAGGTGCGCTAAGGGGCCCAACGTCCTATTCACAGGTCATTTTGAAGCATTTGTTTTCTAGACTACTCCTCGCGGTTTAGGGCCCCTAAAATGCCAGGGCAGTATAGGAACCCCACAAGTGACCCCATTTTAGAAAGAAGACACCCCAAGGTATTCCGTTAGGTGTATGGCGAGTTCATAGAAGATTTTATTTTTTGTCACAAGTTAGTGAAAAATGACACTTTGTGAAAAAAAACCAATAAAAATTAATTTCCGCTAACTTTTGACAAAAAATTAAATCTTCTATGAACTCGTCATACACCTAACATAATACCTTGGGGTGTCTTTTTTTTCTAAAATGGGGTCACTTGTGGGGTTCCTATACCGCCCTGGCATTTTACAGGCCCAAAACCGTGAGTAGTCTGGAAACCAAATGTCTCAAAATGACTGTTCAGGGGTATAAGCATCTGCAAATTTTGATGACAGGTGGTCTATGAGGGGGCGAATTTTGTGGAACCGGTCATAAGCAGGGTGGCCTTTTAGATAACAGGTTGTATTGGGCCTGATCTGATGGATAGGAGTGCTAGGGGGGTGACAGGAGGTGATTGATGGGTGTCTCAGGGGGTGGTTAGAGGGGAAAATAGATGCAATCCATGCACTGGGGAGGTGATCGGAAGGGGGTCTGAGGGTTTGGCCGAGTGATCAGGAGCCCACACGGGGCAAATTGGGGCCTGATCTGATGGGTAGGTGTGCTAGGGGGTGACAGGAGGTGATTGATGGGTGTCTCAAGGTGTGATTAGAGGGGGGATTGGATGCAAGCAATGCACTGGCGAGGTGATCAGGGCTGGGGTCTGAGGGCATTCTGAGGGTGTGGGCGGGTGATTGAGTGCCCTAGGGGCAGATAGGGGTCTAATCTGATAGGTAGCAGTGACAGGGGGTGATTGATGGGTAATTAGTGGGTGTTTAGGGTAGAGAATAGATGGAAACACTGCGCTTGGGTGGTGATCTGATGTCGGATCTGCGGGCGATCTATTGGTGTGGGTGGGTGATCAGTTTGCCCGCAAGGGGCAGGTTAGGGGCTGATTGATGGGTGGCAGTGACAGCGGGTGATTGATGGGTGGCAGTGACAGGGGGTGATTGATGGGTGGCAGTGACAGGGGGTGATTGATGGGTGATTGATAGGTGATTGACAGGTAATCAGTGGGTTATTACAGGGGAGAACAGATGTAAATATTGCACTGGCGAATTGATAAGGGGGGGTCTGAGGGCAATCTGAGCGTGTAGGCGGTCGATTGGGTGCCCGCAAGGGGCAGATTAGGGTCTGATCTGATAGGTAACAGTGACAGGTGGTGATAGGGAGTGATTGATGGGTGATTGATGGGTAATTAGTGGGTGTTTAGAGGAGAGAATAGATGGAAACACTGCGCTTGGGTGGTGATCTGATGTCGGATCTGCGGGCGATCTATTGGTGTGGGTGGGTGATCAGATTGCCCGCAAGGGGCAGGTTAGGGGCTGATTGTTGGGTGGCAGTGACAGGGGGTGATTGATGGGTGATAGGTGATTGGCAGGTGATTGACAGGTGATCAGTGGGTTATTACAGGGAAGGACAGATGTAATTAATGCACTGGCGAATTGATAAGGGGGGGGGGGGGTCTGAGGGCAATCTGAGCGTGTGGGCGGGTGATTGGGTGCCCGCAAGGGGCAGATTAGGGTCTGATCTGATAGGTAACAGTGACAGGTGGTGATAGGGGGTGATTGATGGGTAATTAGTGGGTGTTTAGAGAAGATAACAGATGTAAACGATACATTTGGGAGGTAATCTGACGGCGGGTTTGCGGGCGATCTAATGGTGTGGGTGGGTGATCAGATTGCCCGCAAGGGGCAGGTTAGGGGCTGATTGATGGGTGGCAGTGACAGGGGGTGACAGGGGGTGATTGATGGGTGATAGGTGATTGGCAGGTGATTGACAGGTGATCAGTGGGTTATTACAGGGAAGAACAGATGTAATTAATGCACTGGTGAATTGATAAGGGGGGGTCAGAGGGCAATCTGAGCGTGTGGGCGGGTGATTGGGTGCCCGCAAGGGGCAGATTAGGGTCTGATCTGATAGGTAACAGTGACAGGTGGTGATAGGGGGTGATTGATGGGTAATTAGTGGGTGTTTAGAGAAGATAACAGATGTAAACGATACATTTGGGAGGTAATCTGACGGCGGGTTTGCGGGCGATCTAATGGTGTGGGTGGGTGATCAGATTGCCCGCAAGGGGCAGGTTAGGGGCTGATTGATGGGTGGCAGTGACAGGGGGTGATTGATGGGTGATAGGTGATTGGCAGGTGATTGACAGGTGATCAGTGGGTTATTACAGGGAAGAACAGATGTAATTAATGCACTGGTGAATTGATAAGGGGGGGTCAGAGGGCAATCTGAGCGTGTGGGCGGGTGATTGGGTGCCCGCAAGGGGCAGATTAGGGTCTGATCTGATAGGTAAAAGTGACAAGTGGTGATAGGGGGTGATTGATGGGTGATTGATGGGTAATTAGTGGGTGTTTAGAGGAGAGAATAGATGTAAACAATGGATTTGGGAGGTGATCTGATGTCGGATCTGTGGGCGATCTATTGGTGTGGAGGGGTGATCAGATTGCCCGCAAGGGGCAGGTTAGGGGCTGATTGATGGGTGGCAGTGACAGGGGGTGATTGACGGGTGATTGATGGGTGATTGACGGGTGATTGACAGGTGATTGACAGGTGATTGACAGGTGATCAGGGGGATAGATGCATACAGTAAACAGGGGGGGGTGGTCTGGGGGGGGGGTCTGGGGAGAATCTGAGGGGTGGGGGGTGATCAGGAGGGGGCAGGGAGCAGGGGGGGGGATAAAAAAAAAAATAGCGTTGACAGATAGTGACAGGGAGTGATTGATGGGTGATTAGGGGGGTGATTGGGTGCAAACAGGGGTCTGGGGGGTGGGCAGGGGGGGGGGTCTGATGGGTGCTGTGGGCGATCTGGGGCAGGGGGGGGAGAAATCAGTGTGCTTGGGTGCAGACTAGGGTGGCTGCAGCCTGCCCTGGTGGTCCCTCGGACACTGGGACCACCAGGGCAGGAGGCAGCCTGTATAATACACTTTGTAAACATTACAAAGTGTATTATACACTTTGTATGCGGCGATCGCGGGGTTAACATCCCGCCGGCGCTTCCGTATAGCCGGCGGGATGTTGCGGCGAGCGAGCGGTGACAGGCGCCGGCGGAGGATCGCGTCACGGATGACGCGATCGCTCCGCCCATGCCCTTAAATGGACCGCCGCCTCTGTGGGTGAGGCCGTCCTGCAGGGCTCCACTTCCCCGCCGCCCCTGTGTAGTGGGCGGTCGGGAAGTGGTTAAGCAATCTTTAGTGAGGACTAGGTGTAATCAAGTATTATACGGACCTGCAGGTCATATATTGATTATTATTATAAATACACCTACCTCATATAGTTCATAAAGGAAATATATTAAATGTGGTTTTAGAATAGACTAATAAAAGTTATATTTTATATATCTATATTCTCTAATTTGGGAATCTACTTGTTGTTCTTCAGCCTCCATATACCTCTGACTTCAGTTGTCCTATAAGAGAATGTTGCTCACATATGATCTCTGTATTCGGATTATAGATATTTGAAGGGTACGGACAGACAGAGTGCGGCGCCGGCTGCTCTTTCTCCACCCCGGGAGACTGGACTTCAGGTAACATACGGAACTTCCGGTGAAATACTCAGAGAGGGGTTTGTTACCCTCCAGATATTTCACCTTCTGAATGTAAAAGTATAAGTCAGGAAAGTAAACGAGCAAGCCATGTATCCCTATGGCAAGTAAAGCCCTATCTACTGCACCACATGCAACACTTTAAGTGTCACTCCATCCAACCCATAAACACATATAGATGTTATCTTCCGCATAACAGGAGTGTATTCACTTAATATTGATAACATGTATGCAGACTGGATTTCCTCCATCGATATATTTTCAAACCTTTTCAATAAAATACCTTTAAAACTTCCACCATGCAAGAAATTATTCAACAAAAGTTTAATATCACTTTTGACCTACTTTTCAGTTGCAAAGTGCTGAAAAGTTATTATCTAGATCAGAACTGTCCAAATGGTGGCCCATGGGCCGCATCCAGCCCGCACGACCTCCTGCTGTGGCTCGTCCACTGCCAGCTCTGCAATAGGGATGGCCCTGATTATGAGAACTGGAGAAGCCCATGATCAGTTTGATCAGCTGATAGATTTGTAAAGTCTTGATTTGCTGTGATGACTTCCTGGTTTAGCACATGATCAGGAGCAGCAAATCAGAACCTTACAAATCTATCAGCTGATCAAACTGATCACGTTTCTCCATGCGTTCTCCTCGGCAGGGCCATCCCTACTCTGCAACATGCATTTTCCCTCAAGGCCCTTGAATGCAGAGTGTCAGCGGAGCGATCTTAACCCATGCTGTGCCAGCTGGGGTGCCCGGATGATGCGGAGAGATAAATACTCCAACCACATCACCCAGAACTACATTACCAGTCGGCTCAGTGGGGAGCTGGAGATTTGCAGCTAAGACGTCTACAGACTACATCAGTCATGACTACAGGCTGTAGATTGGCACTGGAAGATTCACCCCACAGGTGAGTACGTTATTGTTTTGTTTCCAGCCAACCCCAAGGATATAAGGGGCACGGGAATATTTGTTTTATTAAAGACAAACTCTGCCCATTCTTATTTTTTGTTGAGAGGAGGTTAATGCTGCCTGCTGCCATATTATGTGTATTTCAGGGGAAACAGTGCCAGATTATGTATATTGTTTTTGGAGGGGGGGGGTAACGCAAATCCCCGTTACATCTGTTCTTTTGATCTTTACATATTATCCCGCTATTGGTACTGGCAGGCCCTATTTATTGTAGTCAGCCCTCCACCTTGTAGTCTGAAAAAAAAATTGGCTCTCCATGCCCATGAAGTTGGACAGCACTGATCTCTAGATAAGATGCAAATTATCTCCTAGGAGGAAACTCAAGAGAAAATGTTAATTATATAAAGGCCAATGTGTGTTATTCACACAGCACATGCATTTTGTATATAGCTTGAGTTACGCAAACTGTTAAACATGCATTGCATAGTTTGCAATAATGCCGGTAACATTTGTTTGTGTTGTCTGACATTGAGGCCCTTTTTCCATGGACAGCTGACCTGCATCCTTGTCAGACAGTTCAGCCTCCTGGCCATGAGCACCTTTTGGCTTCAATCTCATACAGCTGAAGGGCAATTGTTGTTACACCTGCGTAACTCCATTGGGGGGGGGGGGGGCGGCAACTTTGAAACGACTGTGCAAAATGCTAGCCAGTGTCCAGCCTGTGCACGGGAGCAGATGACAGGAGGTGCACTTAGCCTGAAAAAAGGGACTTAGTGAATACCTCCCCTTGTCATTGCATTTAGTCAGTGACGCCATCAGGGGTACAACCAGTATGGGACCCGAGCAGAGTCTAGGGCCTGGACTGCCTGGACTGCCTGGACTTGAGCAATAGTGCTTTTATGGGCACCACAGGATTTGTCATTGCATGCTTACTGACCATCAATAAGCTCATCAGTGCCTGTTCACCCTTCACCTCTGGGCCTCTCTGCCCTTTCCCCCTTGGAGTGCCCAGCTCTTACTTGCATGCACACATTGCGCATTGCTTCAGCGGAGCGTGCATGGTGCAAAGTTGAAGTTTGGTGGCAGACCCAGCAAGTCAGCAAAGAAGGAGACAGAGGCGCCTCATGGTTGTCAGGAGACCTGGCTGGAAACACTGGCTTATTTTGTAGAGGAAATGCTGGGTAATTGAGCAGATGAAGAGCTAGCTGATTTTTTGTGTGTTTTGGGGATGGGAGCCGGTAGGTTTGCCCAGTATGGGGCCCAAAAATTTCTGATGGCAGCCCTGCATTTAGTAGCAGCATTTGTATGGCATAAAATAATATGACCTTATAGAACTGTATGCTTTGCCTTCTAGGTCACGTTGGAGCTCCTGTGCCGTGCAACTTACTGAAATTGGTGGATGTGGCGGAGATGAATTATTTCTACTCTAACGGAGAAGGAGAGGTAACCTGCTGTTTGTGATCCCTAAAAAAAAGTTGTTATCAGAAAACCTTTTTTTAACAGTTTCAATATTTTACAACACAATGTGCATCAATTAATAAAAACAAACCACAAACTTTCATATATAACCAGTAATACAGAGACACAGGGAGTAAAGATGGGCCATGAGTCTGACTGTAAAACTCACAGTCTAAAGTTGCATTATTGGATATATACAGTAGTAATCATTATGTGAAACAATACTTTACGTGTCTTAGGGGGGCTTGCAACAACAATGTGCTCTGTACAGCCTTCACAGGTAAACTGTCGCCTGATCACAGAGGACTAGTTTTGTTCAATGTTTATCCACAGTAGACTGTGTAGCTGAAAAGGTGGAGAAACACTAGATATTATAGGTGAGGAGAGAACATTGTTAAAGAGTAGCTGTCAGACATACTGTCCCCTAAAAAAACACATATATAAGTAGATAAATACTTGCTCTACTTACATAACATACGTATTGCACTGTTTACGTTTTGATTTTAGTGATTTTTCTACAGTAAAAAAAAGAGAAAATCCTTCTTAGCACTTCCCATTTTAAGTGTGGCTATTTTGAAGCCAGTCCTTATGTCATTTCCTGCCCTACCCTTCTCTCTCTGATTTGCCCGCCCTTCACTATAGAAAGTGCATTGTCTCAGCATGAGAAATATTGGCCAATCAGAGAGGAACAGAGGTGTGGGAGGGGAAAGCAGGAGGGAAAGAGGCTTCAGCCAATCAAGCTGCATTAGTTAAGTCTGAGGGGAAATAGAGAAGCAAAAAAGGTCAACCCAGCACGCCCTGCAACTTCGTTTTTGTGTACCAAATTGTGTGTGTACCAAATAAGAGTCAGGTAAACTGGGGAATGATCGTTTATCAACAAGAAAAGTAATAGTGATTTTAACTTTTGGATAGCCTGATTAGCATCCTTATTACTTGTTTACCAGATAAAAATAAAGAATTGATTTTTTATTTTATGCCCAACAGTTACACTTCAAGACATCATAGTTCTGATTTCTCAGTAATGAAGGGATAGATATGCCGATGGGTTACAAGAAATAGATAGTTTTTGAAGAGGGGGTTTTGAGGGCTGGTTGGAGCCCATTATGGACAGAAGTTTGAATTAGGAATTATGGAGGGTGTTCCCAGGGGCACGAACAGTCCTAAAGACAGAGGCGTAACTACTGAGGGGACCAAGGCAAACGTCTCACTTTTTCTCCATTTATCCAGTACACCAACACAGGGCCTCCTACAGAGCAGGCATTGTTGAAAGTGGAGGAGTCATGCTAGCCACACGTGCTATAAGTGGGGAGACATGATGGCTACCAAAAGTTCTACTGTCCAGATTCAACACTTTCTGCAAATCACGGAGTAGCAGCACACAGCACCCTTAAATCTTGGTCAGAGTGCTTTAGAAAACGTATGAAAAAAATCAGTGAATTACAGCACTTCTAGGTTTGTACTGCTACAATGTACAGTATAATATTATTTGATAAGTTTCAAAGATCAGGCTCATTCAAGGCTAGATTTATACATTGTGTGCCCCTAGTAGGCCAAGTATGTTGTGGTCCCCCTTCCAAGCGCAGCAGCTCTCCTATTACATGTGCAGCCATGTGTATCATCCATGTACTGCAGCCCCTCTCTAACATAAACAGCTAAAGCGGAATATAACCCTGCATTTCAACTTTGCTCTAAAACATTATTTACAACATATTATATGCAACCAGCATTTTTTTTTAACTAGACCAGCATTGGAAGGGCTACACACAGAGCTTTAAAGTTCCGTGGAGAGAAATGCTGCAGCAGCCGAAGTTTAGATAGATGCATTTAAGTAAACACAATGTAACAAGTGAGGAATATGACTCACTCTCTCTCTGTGTCTGGGAGCTCCTGCACAGTCAGAATGTGTGTCACATTCCACACTTGTTACATTGTGTTTACTTAAATGTATCTATCTAAACTTTGGATGCGTCTGCATTTCTCTCCACGGAACTTTAAAGCTCTGTGTGTAACCCTTCCAATGCTGGTCTAGTAAAAAAAAAAAATGCTGGTTGCATATAATATGCTGTAAATAATGTTTTAGAGCAAAATTGAAAAGCAGGGTTATATTCCGCTTTAAGCATCAGTTCCCTTTTTCATGTGTTGCTCCCCATTTTCAGCCTACTCTTTCAAATGTAGCAACCCCCTTTTCATGTCCAGGTGCCTCCTTGGGCTGCAGCCACCCAAGACCCGGGCCTTTGTGGCTGTTCCAGAAGTCCGGCCCTGGGCTCTGTATTATTGCTGGAAACAGCAGAACATCATAAACTTATTTTGTGCGAATCCTAATTTATGCAGAGATACTTTTCTTTGTTCCAGGTCTGTATAAAAGGCCCCAATGTCTTTAAAGGCTATCTAAAAGACCCAGAGAAGACAGCAGAGGCAATAGATAAGGACGGCTGGCTACACACTGGTGATGTTGGCAAATGGCTTCCGGTAAGTAACTCGCAAAACATACTGGCTTAAGTTGGAACTCACAGATAACCACCGGCGCTGCAACCAGAGCAGTAGCCTGAGGGAAATATACCACAGCTCAGAGAATCAATCAGTAAGTACAACAGTTTGTATTCCCGATGCTTGGGCTGAACAGACCGCCTGCCTCTCTTACCACCACAAGATGAGTGAAAGTCCAAGAGAAAGTTCCTCCATGTAGTGGACACAAGCCGCACAGACCTCTCAATCCTCCAAGGCAGGCAGCTGATAAAGTTCCTTCCAACCAACAAGGTAGAACAATACAGGCTTGACGACAATGAACAGCTGATCAGCGGTGAAAACTGTCTCCATACCACTTTCATTAGCGTCAGTAGGCAGGCGGGCCAGCCATACCTATATGCAAAGGGGGATGGAAGACCAAGAATCAGACTGCACTCAACATTGAAAAACCGTGCACCAAAAGCGTACTTACTAGTAAAACTCTTTGTTATTGGCATATCACAATATAACTCTGATGGTTTAAATTAAAGCTTGGATAGATGCTAAGTACAAGAATTACTTTTATTTACCCCCCCCCCCCCCCGATAACTAACCCAGGTGTGTGCACCCATCATCCGCCCCATACTCATCTCTTAGGGTCCTCAACTTTGGAGGCATGTGACTTTGCTATTCGACAATACAGTCTATGAAGCCAAAACACCCGTGAGGCACTTTTGCACCAATGAGCGCTCTCCCAAACCCTTCAGCTCTTACAACTACCTCGCCATGCCCCAGAATCCCCTGCATCACTCCCTCTTCGCCATGCTCCTCCTCACATGCACATTGATGGATTTACAGCAATGGCCCATTCATTCCACAGGGAGAAGGCTTCCTCAAACCTATGGTGGGGATGCTGTTTCTATGGAAGTAGCAGTTAAGATTAATCACTCTCATCTCAGTAACAACAGACTGTGATATGAAACAGCTTTCTCAGTGAAACATATGGAGAGGTTAAGAGGAGAGATTAGAGAAAACCTGAATAAACATAGGTGTGTTAAATGTAAAGCTGAGTAAACCTTCCAGATTTCTATCACCCACCAAGATCAGAACTCGATCCCTGAGGTGCCAGTTTGGGGTCAAGTGATATACAGATGCACAGTTAGCCTAGAGGCTAGAGACACATTTGTTGCAAGGAAGCAGGGTGGAGGGACAACATAATGGCTTCCGGTAGGCAGGTCTGGAGGAGAACAGTGTGTGTGGCTTCTGGTAGGCAGGTCTGGAGGAGAACTCTGTGTGTGTGTGTGTGTGTGTGTGTGTGTGCGTGCGTGCGTGCGTGTGTGTGTATCCTGTTGTTACTAAAGACCTAGTGTGTCAGTTCTTTAGGCAACTTCAGGGGTGGGGTGTTTCCTGTACACGATAGATCCTTAAAGAGGAACTTTACTGAAAGGTAGTAGTGTGAATACATCAATACATCAAGTGAGAAGTTGCAAAATACAAGATAGATCAAGAAATGATGGATATGCACTGTGTAATTTGTTCATGTTGCTTGATCCACAATAAGCCTAGTCTACATCTTTACTGCTGACAGATAAGAAAAAAACAGATGGCACCAAATGCCATTATCTATAAATACACCCACTAACAATGTGATAGGTTGAAAGGTAAGAACCTTTCAACCTATCACATTGTTAGTGATTCTGAGGTAGAGACTGGACTGGTTGCTTGGCAGTTGGAAAAAGTCATTATTTCCCACAATACAACAAGGTTCACAGACAGCAGATTTATCGAGGAAAGGGGGTATCAGCTACTGATTGGGATGACGTTCAACCCTGGGTTAAAGTTCCTCCTCAACAGCTGCTTCGGCTGAGATTCATATACAGAAGTAGACATGTGATTCAAATAAATCCCATTCTGAACAATAAGGCCGTACACAGTAACCCTTTTTGATACACAAGGGTCTTGTTCCCCAGTAACAGTCTGCAGTAGTATCTGAATAACACCAGAAACAGGCATGCAGCTAGTCTTGTCCGATCTGACTTTAAAGTCTGAAACACCTGATCTGTTGCATGCTTGTTCAGGGGCTATGGCTAATAGTATTAGAGGCAGATGATCAGCAGGACTGCCAAGCAACTGGTATTGATTAAAAGGAAATAAATATGGCAGCCTCCGTATACCTCTTACTTCCGTTCCCCTTTAATTAATAAGCAATACAGCATGTGCTTATTGATCCTGTCACACCAGACCAGAGAGAGGACTCTTCAGGCTAATTTAATTCTGAGAACAGAAACAAGATGGGCTCCTGCTGGGAAGTTAATTGTGGTCTTGTGTACACTATCCCTGCCTTGTTAATCAGTAAATCAACATAACAAGGCCCAGTTCTTACAAACAAGCAGGACTTGCAATATCCTGCTGTGTGATTTCTGAGAATTGTCAATTATTTCCAATACGTCTGGCTGGGTTATTACCCCAGGGCAGCGTTACAAATGTTACAGGGTCAGAAAACGTTAAAGTGGACCTGAACTCACTCTTGCACAGGACAGAAGAAAAACATAGAGAAATGCACCCTGTATGTATTTAGAGAGTTTAGCCTGTCTCATTCCCCCTCAGCTGTGACTAATCACCAGTATAGACAGAGGTGCCATTCGTGCTACTGACGAGCTACTGTTTGTCCGCTATCTTATTGCCTGATGAAGCGGGCTGTGCCTGCGAAACGCGTTGCATCTTTTGGGGTACCAATAATAAATTTATTTGTTTAATTCAGACAGTATTTTGAGTCTGCTTTCCGGAGGTAAGTCCACCACTGCCTCCCAGCAAATTTTTAAATTTTTATTACCTTTTATCCTGCTGGCGCCTCTGTTCTCTTACGATAATAACCAGTATAATTTGATCTCTCAGCTGTGTTAGCTGGCTGCCTCGGCAGAGCAGCTAATTTGTAAACACAGGATGTTAACCCTACGTCTGCTTCCATGAAAGCAGGAAGTAGACTCACTGCAGATTTATAACAGGATTTCTATCAGCTGTAATAAAGAAATGTTTTTCTTTAAAGGTTATTATGCTGTTGATTATTTTTTAGAGCAGAGAGGAAGTTCTGAGTTCAGGTCCTCTTTAAAATGAACAGGCAAGCTTTCTTCTTTCTAGTGTTGTATAAAAAACCGAAGGGTTAGAACCAAGTTGTTATCACTGTCTTGAGTCATCCTTTTCCTCCAACAAGTTTTATTGGTGTTGGTTTATATAGATTAAATATTGCTTTTCAGTATATCTTCGTATATTCCCTTGCATGGGAAGCCATTAAAGGACAACTGAAGTGATATGAATATGGAGGCTGCCATATTATTTCCTTTTAAACAATACCAGTTGCCTGGCAGCCCTGCTGGTCTATTTGGCTGCAGTGGTTGTTAGAATTTAATCACCCTGGCATTACATTAAAATTGCCAGGGTGGCGTGCAGACAGTTTATTTTTATTTTTACTTTTCTGAATCATTGTAGCTAACTTAAAGTTAGCTACATGATTCACCACTAGAGGGCGCATCTGCCCATCCAGTCTGATCGCCGCCGGCTTTTACAGCAAGCAGAAAATCCCGTTGTAACGTTGTAAATGGGATTTTCTGCTTGGCTTCCCTCGTCGCCATGGCGACGATCGGGATGACGTCATCCACGTCATGGCGTTGGGGGGTGTCCGATCCAGCCCCATAGCGCAGCCTGGCACTGATTGTCCAGGCTGTGCAAGGGGTCTGGGCGGGGGGGGGGGGGGGGGGGGCTGCCTTACGCTGCCGCTGGCGATCGTACCCCACATGCAGCTAGCAAAGTGCTAGCTGCGTGTATGAAAAAAAAAATCATCAAAATCTGATCTCCACTGCGGCGGTAATGGACGAGCTGAGCTCGTCATTACCGCTAAGATGGTTAAATTAAGTATGATATGCTTGAATTCTGAGGCCTTAGTTACTTTACATAACTGGTTTAGTAAAAGGACTTGCTCTGCAGAGAGAGAAATAAAGTCAGTTCTGACTTTCAACTGACTCCAAACAACATAAACATGAGCCATTGTTATGAAAATATTCTCACAAGTACATTAAACAATGTTCTCCTTAGAACAAGGGGACAGGTCATTGGAAAATTGAATTTTCCAGTGCATACGCAGTAAAGACTGTGCTTGTCATGCTATCACTTGTTCTTATCAGCCAATAGCAGGCAATGAGTTATGGATCCATCCCTGCTGGATGATGTCACATTTAACTCATTAGAGGCTAGTATAAAATAGCTGACATGGGCCCGATTTTTTTTTTTCAGAATCCTGCAGATTTTCAGTTCTTGCAAACTGAACACACACTATCAAAATACAGATCAAATTAATACAAATCAAATTAATATTTGACTTGAAACCAAATAGCAACACTAAGGACAATCAAACCAATTGTCAGGCTTGCCTGGCCACCTGCTGTGAATCAGACTGTATGCCCATATGACTGACATATAACCCAGCCCTAACACCTGTGAAAGCTCCTGCCTAATACAAACTACAGCCCAGTGCACACCGAGCGGTTTTGGATGTGATCCGCCAACCGCATCCACCTGTAAATCTGCTTGGCTAATGTATTTCAATGGGATGGTGCACACCGGCGGTTTGAGGTTTGTAGCAAACCGCAAACGTGCCTCCTGCTGCACGTTTGCGGTTTGCAGAAGCATTTCTGCCTCAATGTAAAGTATAGGAAAAATGCAAACCGCTCTGAAAAACGCTACATCAGAGCGGTTTGCCAGGCGTTTTTGTTACAGAAGCTGTTCAGTAACAGCTTTTACTGTAACAATATGTGTAATCTGCTACACAAAAACGCACCCAAAACTGCTAGGCATGTTTAGAAAACGACTCTAAACATGCCTAGATTAACTCTGAAATCAGCTCCCAAAACCGCTAGCGTTCTGTGGATCTGCTAGCGGTTTTGGTGTGCACTGGGCCTACAATACCCTGCAGGCAGATGTAGCATACAAACTGGCAGACAGCAATCACCAAACACAACAATGCAATGCAACACAGTATACTGAATAGTCACCTGAGGCCTGTAGGCTGAAGCAATCTAGATGAAGACAGGTAGCAGGAAATGACTGAAGTATATCACTAGACAGATGCAAGGTCAATCAGGCCAGGGTCAATGCAGGCAGCGTTCATGCGAATTCCTTTCAACAAGCCGGGTCGGTAACAGAGTATCCAATACAGAAGCGTGGTCAGGTTCAAGCTGGGTCGGTAATAGGTAATCCAATCTAGAAGAAGCTGAGTCAAGAGACAGGCACAAGTCCTCAGCAAGACAAGCACTTGGTGTGAGTGCAATCTCAGTAACAAGCTCATAGGCTATCACAGGCGATAACTGAGGGCGCTCACCTTTCATTTATACTAGCACTTAATCAATCAGAATTAAAGGAATCCAAAGTGACCAATCCACAGAGAGCTGCTGACACGCAATGCGCACACGTGGTTATTGTTTACAGCAGCGAAGCACGTACTGAGAGCACGTCCGCCGCTTATCCAATGGGAGCTGAGCGCCAAGCGCTCCATTGACGTCAGAGACAGGCCGAGACCCAGAGGCTTGCGCCTCAGCGTGGGTCTCGCCGTTCCGCCACCATAAGCGGCCATTGGATCTTACACCAATAGTGCAGACTGCACCTAATGTTGACAAATTGCACACACACGTATGCAATTACCAGTACTTAGAAACTTCTTGATTTATTAACGTGTAAAGCAATACAAATTCCCACTTTACACGTTATTAAATAAAGAAGTTTCTTATCTCAAAGAGCTCTTTGTGATGGACACTCTGTGCAGCTCTTTGAGATGAGGTACGCCACATACTTGTTTATTAATTTCTTGCTGGCCGCAAGTAATTAGCTATAACTTATTTTATACAGTGTTTACTGGATAAACAGTTGTTACATTTAGCGCTTGGTTTTTCTCCATTTTACTGACTGTCTACCTTAAAGGGATACTTAAGTCAAAATTAAAAAATGATTTTTACTCACCTGGGGCATCCCTCAGCCCCCTGAAGCTGTATGGTGCCCTCGCAGCCACGCTCCTCCTGTCCCTGCCGGCGGCTACTTCCGGGTTCGGCGACAGCCGCTGACAGGCTGGGAACGCGAGTGATTCTCCACGTTCCCAGCCGCTATATCACCCTCTATGCTGCTATAGCGTATAACATTTTGCAACAGAAAAAGTATCAAAAAGTAGGAAAAAAGTACTGTCAAAAATATTTTAAGTACATTATTTTCTTGCTTGCTGGAGGCTTAAAAGGCGTTTTATTAACAAGCTGTAAAAAAAATCTCTTAGGAGAAAACCCAGGAGAAAAAGAGAATTGCATATGGGCCCTAGAGTAATCCTAAAACATTTTTGTTTTTTACAGGAACATTTATAGGCCCTTATGCAATTCACTTTTTCTCTTAAGTTTTCTCCTAGGTGATATTTTAACACCTTATTGATAAAATGTTTTTTTTAACCACTTAGGTCTATCTGGACGGATATATCCATCCCCTGCTGCAGCTGCCTGGTGTGCGCTCCTGCCGCCTTCTGCTGCCCTGGAGATCAATGAATGGGAACACAGTTCCCATTCATTGATCTATGTCTCCCTATGAAAAACCGGCGGCTTCTCTGAAAAGCCGCGATTTTTCTGAGTTTCACGCCCTCCTTTCAGTTCCTATAAGCGAGAGCTCTCGCTTACAGGATGAAAAACAAAAAAGTGACTGTCGCCATCTTGTGGACAAATAGTAAAACTACATCTACATATATATATATCTCTGCCTTTGACATGGGAGACCAGGGTTCGAATCCTGGCTAGGTCAAGTACTTATTCAGTAAGGAGTTCAAGGCAAGACTCCTTAACACTGCAGGGTGGCCTCTTGAGCGCGTCCCAGTGGCTGCAGCTCTTGAGCGCTTTGAGTCCGACAGGAGAAAAGCGCTATACAAATGTTCAGATTATTATTATTATTATTATATATTTTTTTTAATATACACAATCAATTACATTTAAAATGATCTGTTTACCTCCCCACTCCAAAAAAACCCAAATACAATTTTTATTTGAAAAAAAAAACCCACAAATAGTTACCAATGGGTCTGAACTTTTTAAATATGCATGTCAAGAGAGTATATTACTATAATTTTTTAAAATATAAGCTTGTAAATAGTGATGGACGCAAATTGAAAAAATGCACCCTTATTTCCAAATAAAATATTAACGCCATACATTGTAATAGGGACATAATTTAAATGGTGTAATCACTGGGACAAATGGGCAAATAAAAAAACGTTAGCTTTTATTATGGTAGCATTTATTATTTTAAAGCTATAATGGCTGAAAACTGAGAAATAATTAATTTTTTCCATTTTTTCATAATATTCCCGTTAAAATGCATTTAGAAAAAAATAATTCTTAGCAAAACGTACCACCCAAAGAAAGCCTAGTTGGTGGAGGAAAAACAAGATATAGCTCAATTCATTGTGATACGTAGTGATAAAGCTATTGGTGAATGAATGGGAGGTGAAAGTTGCTCGGATGCATAAGGTGAAGCGGCACTGAAGGCTGAAGTGGTTAAGCCATCAGCAAGCAAGAAAATACAGAGGTCCATCATATGCAATTAATGTTTTCTTCTAGGTGATATTTTTAAACTTGCCAATAAAATGCCTTTTAAACCTTTTAAACCAGCAAAAA
The DNA here is from genome assembly GCF_040937935.1 of Hyperolius riggenbachi. NCBI lineage: Eukaryota > Metazoa > Chordata > Amphibia > Anura > Hyperoliidae > Hyperolius > Hyperolius riggenbachi. Next base: position 62,840,788 of record NC_090655.1, read on the forward strand.
GCAGGAAATCAATTGTGATACTACTTTTTAACCTACTTTTTGATATTTTTTTTAATTTCAAAGTGCTGAAAAATTAGTCTAAATAGAAGATGACAAATTATCTCCTAGGATAAAGCTTAGGAGAAAAAAATGAATTGAATAAGGGCCACAGTGTTTGTACAATGACAGCAGGGTTATGTGGCTGTAATGGAGCTTTCTAGTAGTTTAACTTATATCCAGAAAACTTTTTGTCTGATAGAACGGAACCCTGAAGATCATTGACAGAAAGAAGAACATCTTTAAGCTCGCCCAGGGCGAGTACATCGCTCCAGAGAAGATTGAGAACGTGTATATTAGGTGCGGGCCGGTGGCTCAGGTGTTTGTGCACGGTGACAGTCTACGGGTAAGATCACAGAGCCTTATGCTATTGGGACCATTAATGTATGGCAGATAAGCCTCTTATATCAAGCTAATGATACACAGGTGACAGAGAATCCTGAAGACAAACCATATTCCATTAATGACTGAAGGAGCCTAGGAATATGCTCCTGCCACTGTGACTATGACACATGGGCTGACACATGGCTTGTGTGAGATTCAGTCAATTAGTAGGGCAAGCATGTCCTTCCACTGAATGGCAAGACCACAGAAGGGATGATAAGATTGCCGGTCTCAGCTTGCCCTTGTCTGACTTGGTTCCTATGGTTCCAGGATTGCTCCAGATGTATGAATTAAACACAGCTGAGCCCAAACACAGCATGACATGACAGCCAGGCAACTGATACCTTTTAAAGCAGGACTTTCAGCCATATAATCAAAAATTTCATCTACCCACTGCTCTGTGTTTATTATGCAGTCTACAACCTGACCCTGCATTGCAAGCATTCCAATATAATCATAAATGTTTATGCTGTAATAAATCGTACCTCAGTCAGCCTGGCTCTATTTGGTACATTGCAGAGGAGAGGGAAGCTTGTTATCTCCCCTCCCACATGCCTGCTCCTCACTGATTGGCTGAGGGCAGTTCAGTGTGACACGAGGCTGAGAAGGGAAATACACCTCTCCCCTCGGCAGAAGCTGCTGGAATACGATCTATGCTGTGCTCACATGTGTTTACAAAAGTAAGCTAGGTATGACAGTGCAGTTTCTAGCAGGGGAAAAAAAAAGTAAGGGAGGAAATTACATCAGGATTGGCTTCAGACAGAGGCAGCAAAGTTGGAAAATGCCTGAAACAGTTTTCTTTTTATTTACTATATAATAAAATAAAAACATGGACAGTACAATACATATGTTATGTAAGTAGAACAAGTATTTATCTACTTATATGTTTTTTTTCGTGGGATATTATCGCTGTCCCTGCTGCTTTAAAATGTGATAAAGATAGTAGACTCCATATTCCGCTACCTACATTTTTCTGTTAAAGAAAAACTGAAATTAAATGAAATCCAATAGAAGGTACCATAGCTGATTTTGTCAAAGCGTAACTTACCTGGCTGTTGTGTGATCCTCTCCCTGTGATATATTCTGAATTCATACCATACCAGCGAACCGGCATGTATGCCTGGCTTCTAAGAGACATAAAGGAATGATTCATAGATTAGGTCACTGAGCTCAAATGATATGAAACTCAGAATTGCTTCTCTGCACTAAAACATTAAACTTAGCATAAAACTAACAGAAAAAAAAAGTTCCACTCCACTGAAGCCAGATTATCGGATTGTCTTGTATTTAAGTATTTCAAGAGCAAAGCAGAGAAGGTTCTCTGCCTCCTCTCTTAAAGAGAACCAGAGACAAAGCACCCTCATGTATTTTACCATATATATCAATGGGAACATGACAGTAAACACCTACTCTGCTCTTTGTTTCATTCTTCTCTGCTAAATCTGCCTGTTATCAGTTCTGATAAGAATCCCTGACTGAGCATTCAGTCTAGCTTTGCCCTAGAATGTTATAGCTGAGTCAGTCTTCTGTGATGTTTTTTCAAGCCTAAGTCTGCCCCCTTGTGGCTTTGCTTTTTTGCTATGTATTCGCCTAGCAGGAAGGCAAAGCCAGGAGGGGGTGGGCTTGAAAAGAGCAGAGTAGGTGTTTACTGTCATGTTCCCATTGATATATTGATGGTAAAATACATGAGGGTGCTTCGTCTTTGGTTCTCTTTAAAGCGCGATTGTCACCATAAAAATCAAATTTCAACAGAAACTGGTCTGAGTGTATTAAGTGATAAAGATGCTAATCCTACATTCAAAACTTTTTTTTTCTGCTGTTATGGTTTGGAGTTATCACATACCTTAGGAGCACTGGCCCTTTAATAGCCATTGCCATTCAGTTGTATGCTGGGGGTTATTTTTATCTATAATATATTACTCCTCTTCCCTTTATTTTCCTGTCTAGCTGAAACATGATCCTCTGCTCACTTCTACTGTTTACAAGCAAGGCTGAGGTGACTCAGCGATTGGAGGAGAAAAGAAAAAAAATGTTAAGGGGAGAAATTACATCAGTATTTAGCCTCAAACTGTGGGCAAAAGACATGGTTCCCACCAGGAACAGAATTCTCTTCATTTACTATATAAAATTCACTGAAATCAAAACGTGGACAGTACAAAACATGTGTTATACAGGGGTTGGACAAAATAATGGAAACACCTAACATTTTGGCATCATAATCTTTTTTAAGCAATCAAAACTTGACATATGTAAAAAAAATGTGTTTATTATTTTTGTTATTTGATATGTTTACTTAAAATAATAGTTTTTTTTACAGATATTTAAACCAAAGTTGGTTATAATTTATAAAAATGGCAGATCTCTCAGACTTTCAAACAGTCCAAATTGTTGGTGCTCGTATGGCAGGCGCTACTGTAACAGAAACTGCCCGAATGCTTGGTATTTCAAGAGGTCTCAAAAGTGATGACTGCCTTTAAAAGAGAAGAAAAAACGTCCTCAGAAAAAGCACAGTTGTGGCCGAAAGTCAAAGTTGTCTGAGAGAGACCGTCTGACTCTAAATCGAATTGTTAGCAAAGCTCGCAAGACCACGGCTCCTAAAATCACTGCAGAGCTGAATGAACACCTACAGAACCCAGTTTCCACAAAAACTGCTTGTCTGGAGCTGCACAAATCTGGATTCCACGGAAGAACTGCAGTTAGAAAACCTCTGCTCTCAAAGTCAAACGTTTCAAAGTGTTTAGAGAGGTGTAGAAACCACCAGAATTGGTCCCTCGAGCACTGGAAAAATGTGATTTTCTCTGACGAATAATCATTTACCTTATTTCCGACCTCCGGCCGAGTGTACGTTTGGAGACAGCCGAAAGAAGCATTTCATCCAGACTGCTTTCTCCTGTGATGATCTGGGGTGCTATTTCTTGGAAATCCGCCAGGCCAATGATTTCCCTTCATGGAAGAATTAACAGCCGAGACTATTTAGGAATTTTGGGCGACCAAGTTCATCCTATGGTTCAAGAACTCTTTCCGGAGGGGAATGCCATCTTTCAAGATAATAATGCTCCCCTCCAATCCATACAGCTAGAATTATTAAAGAATGGCATGAGGAACATTCTAATGAAGTTGAGCATCTCATCTGGCTACCACAATCCCCAGACTGCAACATTATTGAGCATTTATGGTCGTTATTAGAGATTCAAGCAAGAATTTGATTTCCGCCGCCATCGTCTCTAAAAGAACTGGAGGGTGTTTTAACAGAATAATGGGCTAAAATTCCTTTGGAAACAATTCACAATTTGTATGAATCAATACCTCAGAGAAATTAGGCTGTAATTGTCGCAAAAGGTGGACCTACACCATATTAAAATATATTTTGTTGATTTTCAAGGTGTTTCCATTATTTTGTCCAACCCCTGTATAAGTAGAGCAAGTATTTATCTACTTATGTATGTGTTTTTTTCCCTGGCATAGCTAATTCTCCTGCTTTAATACATAGGAAGATTCAATGCTTTGCAAATACAGCTCAACACAATCTGACCATTTTGTCCCAGCACCGGCAATCTTATCAAGCAGCTTCTGAATGAAGTGGAAGTTTGAGTTATTAACACTACCATTAACTTTACCACTTAACGACCGCCTAACGCCGATAGGCGGCGGCAGGTCGTAAGTGGTTATACATGGAAACGAGCGGCAGTTCCACGTCAGTTCACAGAGGGTGTCTCCGTGAACAGCCTGCGAGCCTCCGATCGCGGCTCGCAGGCGAAATGTAAACACGCGGGGAAGAAATCCCCGGTGTTTACATCGCACGGCGCTGCTGCGCAGCAGCGCCGTAAAGGAGATCGGTGATCCCCAGCCTCTGATTGGCCGGGGATCGCCGGCATCTGATAGGCTGAAGCCTATCAGAGGCGGTGCAGGACGGATCACCGTCCTCCTGTGCCGCCCATGGGAAGGAGGGGAGGGAGGGATAGAGAGGGAGGCTGGAAATCACTGCGGATGGGGGGCTTTGAGGATCCCCCCCGCTAAACCAAAATAGCTAGCGGCAATCAGACCCCCCCAGCAGGACATCCCCCTAGTGGGGAAAAAAGGGGGGAAGTCTGGTCGCCCTGGCTGCAATGTGATCTGTGCTGTGGGCTGGAGCCACCCAGCACAGATCACTGAGAAATAGCCCGGTCCTTTTTTTTTTTTATTTGTTTTATGTTGTGTTCAAAGTTTTAGAGCAGAGATGAAATTTGAGTTTCATACCGGTCTTGAAGTTTGAAAAAAAATCAGTATTACAACACCACCTAATGCTTACACTGAAAATACGAGACTGTCAATTTTTTTTTAATACAGCAAAACTGAAGCCTCTCTTATATTGTAAGGATGTTTTGATTATGTTCTAAGGTCATTAATACTCTATGTAATGTGACTTTGAGAAAATAGCCAATTAAAGGACCCCCTTCCACACACACACAAAAAATGTAACATAATATATTATCTGCAGTGACCACTCAGACTGCAGCTGTTCTTCAAGAGTCCATCTGTGAATTCAGAAATACCAAGGTAGAAGACATATAGAAACCAGCACAGTAGTTTGATCAGTCTGTGTGTTTTTGCCTTGCAGTCCTGCCTTGTTGGAGTAGTGATCCCGGATCCTGACACTTTGCCGGAATTTGCAGCCAAGATCGGTGTTCGAGGCTCCTTTGATGATTTGTGTAGACACTTGGTGAGTACTGCATGAACACAACCTGCTCTTTCATCAAGGCAAATCCTGCACCCCTTAGAGTCCAAAGGGCTCATTTATAAAGACTGGTGCAAGGAAAACTGGAGCAAAAATGATACACCTGCTCAATAATCCATCAGCTGAATCCTTATTGGTTGTTTTGGGCTACTGATCCCCTGCTGCTCCAGTTAAAAGATATAATTAGCAGTGTTGATCAATGTGAAACGTCGTTTTAAAGCCCTAGTTTTACCCCCAAGATTTGTCATTGACTGCATGGAGACAGTTTTCTCTACCCGCCTAATTCCGTGGGTGCCTTTCAGCAATTCTGCATTTTCACTACTTCCTTTATTCCTCTGGTTTAAATACTACACTATATTGGTGCTCCTGTGGCCATATGCGATTAACTTTGTTCTCCTGAGTTTTCTCCTAGGAGATCATTTTTCATCTTCTCTTTAACCACTTCAGGACCACAGTCTTTTCGCCCCTTAAGGACCAGAGCCTTTTTCTCCATTCAGACCACTGCAGCTTTCACGGTTTAATGCTCGGTCATACAACCTACCACCTAAATGAATTTTACCTCCTTTTCTTGTCACTAATACAGCTTTCTTTTGATGCTATTTGATTGCTGCTGCGAGTTTTACTTTTTATTATATTCATCAAAAAAGACATGAATTTTGTCAAAAAAATGACTTTTTTAACTTTCTGTGCTGACATTTTTCAAATAAAGTAAAATTTCCTATACATTTGAGCGCGAAAGTTATTCTGCTACATGTCTTTGATAAAAAAAACCCCATTCAGTGTATATTTATTGGATTGGGTAAAAGTTATAGCGTTTACAAACTATGGTGCCAAAAGTGAATTTTCCCATTTTCAAGCATCTCTGACTTTTCTGCGCACCTGTCAGGTTTCATGAGGGGCTAAAATTCCAGGATAGTACAAATACCCCCCAAATGACCCCATTTTGGAAAGAAGACATCCCAAAGTATTCAGTGAGAGGCATGGTGAGTTCATAGAAGATTTTATTTTTTGTCACAAGTTAGCAGAAAATGACACTTTGTGACAACAACAACAACAAAAAAAAAGTTTCCATTTCTTCTAACTTGCGACAAAAAAAAATGAAATCTGCCACGGACTCACTATGCTCCTCTCTGAATACCTTGAAGTGTCTACTTTCCAAAATGGGGTCATTTGTGGGGTGTGTTCACTGTCCTGGCATTTTGGGGGGTGCCTAATTGTAAGCACCCCTGTAAAGCCTAAAGATGCTCATTGGACTTTGGGCCCCTTAGCGCAGTTAGGCTGCAAAAAAGTGCCACACATGTGGTATTGCCGTACTCAGGAAAAGTAGTATAATGTGTTTTGGGGTGTATTTTTACACATACCCATGCTGGGTGGGAGAAATATCTCCGTAAATGACAATTTTTTTATTTTTTTTACACACAATTGTCTATTTATAGAGATATTTCTCCCACTCAGCATGGGTATGTGGAAAAATACACCCCAAAACACATTATACTACTTCTCCTGAGTACGGCGATACCACATGTGTGGCACTTTTTTGCACCCTAACTGCGCTAAGGGGCCCAAAGTCCAATGAGTACCTTTAGGATTTCACAGGTCATTTTGAGAAATTTCGTTTCAAGACTACTCCTCACGGTTTAGGGCCCCTAAAATGCCAGGACAGTATAGGAACCCCACAAATTACCCCATTTTAGAAAGAAGACACCCCAAGGTATTCCATTAGGAGTATGGTGAGTTCATAGAAGATTTTTTTTTTTTGTCACAAGTTAGCGGAAATTGATGTTAATTGTTTTTTTTCACAAAGTGTCATTTTCCGCTAACTTGTGACAAAAAATAAAATCTTCTATGAACTCACCATACTCCTAACGGAATACCTTGGGGTGTCTGCTTTCTAAAATGGGGTCATTTGTGGGGTTCCTATACTGCCCTGGCATTTTAGGGGCCCTAAACCGTGAGGAGTAGTCTTGAAACCAAATGTCGCAAAATGACCTGTGAAATCCTAAAGGTACTCATTGGACTTTGGGCCCCTTAGCGCACTTAGGGTGCAAAAAAGTGCCACACATGTGGTACCGCCGTACTCAGGAGAAGTAGTATAATGTGTTTTGGGGTGTATTTTTACACATACAGATGCTGGGTGGGAGAAATATCTCTGTAAATGACAATTATTTGATTTTTTTTACACACAATTGTCCATTTACAGAGAGATTTCTCCCACCCAGCATGGGTATGTATAAAAATACACCGCAAAACACATTATACTACTTCTTCTGAGTACGGCGATACCACATGTGTGACACTTTTTTGCAACCTAGGTGCGCTAAGGGGCCTAACGTCCTATTCACAGGTCATTTTGAGGCATTTGGATTCTAGACTACTCCTCACGGTTTAGGGCCCCTAAAATGCCAGGGCAGTATAGGAACCCCACAAGTGACCCCATTTTAGAAAGAAGACACCCCAAGGTATTCCGTTAGGGGTATGGTGAGTTCATAGAAGATTTTATTTTTTGTCACAAGTTAGTGAAAAATGACACTTTGTGAAAAAAACAATAAAAATCCAATTTCCTCTAACTTTTGACAAAAAATAAAATATTCTATGAACTCATCATACACCTAACAAAATACCTTGGGGTGTCTTCTTTCTAAAATGGGGTCACTTGTGGGGTTCCTATACTGCCCTGGCATTTTACGGGCCCAAAACTGTGAGTAGTCTGGAAACCAAATTTCTCAAAATGACTGTTCAGGGGTATAAGCATCTGCAAATTTTGATGACAGGTGGTCTATGAGGGGGCAAATTTTGTAGAAGCGGTCATAAGCAGGGTGGCCTCTTAGATGACAGGATGTATTGGGCCTGATCTGATGGATAGGAGTGCTAGGGGGGTGACAGGAGGTGATTGATGGGTGTCTCAGGGGGCGGTTAGAGGGGAAAATAGATGCAATCAATGCACTGGGGACGTGATCGGAAGGGGGTCTGAGGGGGATCTGAGGGTTTGGCCGAGTGATCAGGAGCCCACACGGGGCAAATTAGGGCCTGATCTGATGGGTAGGTGTGCTAGGGGGTGACAGGAGGTGATTGATGGGTGTCTCAAGGTGTGATTAGAGGGGGGAAATAGATGCAAGCAATGCACTGGCGAGGTGATCAGGGCTGGGGTCTGAGGGCGTTCTGAGGTGTGGGCGGGTGATTGGGTGCCCGCAAGGGGCAGATTAGGGTCTAATCTGATGGGTAACAGTGACAGGTGGTGATAGGGGGTGATTGATGGGTAATTAGTGGGTGTTTAGAGGAGAGAAGATCTGCGGGCGATCTATTGGTGTGGGTGGGTGATCAGATTGCCCGCAAGGGGCAGGTTAGGGGCTGTTTGATGGGTGGCAGTGACAGGGGGTGATTGATGGGTGGCAGTGACAGGGGGTGATTGATGGGTGATTGACAGGTGATCAGTGGGTTATTACAGGGAATAACAGATGTAAATATTGCACGGGCGAATTGATAAGGGGGGGTCTGAGGGCAATCTGAGCGTGTGGGCGGGTGATTGGGTGCCCGCAAGGGGCAGATTAGGGTCTAATCTGATTGGTAACAGTGACAGGTGGTGATAGGGGGTGATTGATGGGTAATTAGTGGGTGTTTAGAGGAGATAAGAGATGTAAACAATGGATTTGGGAGGTGATCTGATGTCGGATCTGCGGGCGATCTATTGGTGTGGGTGGGTGATCAGATTGCCCGCAAGGGGCAGGTTAGGGGCTGTTTGATGGGTGGCAGTGACAGGGGGTGATTGATGGGTGGCAGTGACAGGGGGTGATTGATGGGTGATTGACAGGTGATCAGTGGGTTATTACAGGGAATAACAGATGTAAATATTGCACGGGCGAATTGATAAGGGGGGGTCTGAGGGCAATCTGAGCGTGTGGGCGGGTGATTGGGTGCCCGCAAGGGGCAGATTAGGGTCTAATCTGATGGGTAACAGTGACAGGTGGTGATAGGGGGTGATTGATGGGTAATTAGTGGGTGTTTAGAGGAGATAAGAGATGTAAACAATGGATTTGGGAGGTGATCTGATGTCGGATCTGCGGGCGATCTATTGGTGTGGGTGGGTGATCAGATTGCCCGCAAGGGGCAGGTTAGGGGCTGATTGATGGGTGGCAGTGACAGGGGGTGATTGACGGGTGATTGACAGGTGATTGACAGGTGATCAGGGGGGATAGATGCATACAGTACACGGGGGGGGGGGGGGTCTGGGGAGAATCTGAGGGGTGGGGGGTGATCAGGAGGGAGTAGGGGGCAGATTAGGGACTTAAAAATAAAATAGCGTTGACAGATAGTGACAGGGAGTGATTGATGGGTGATTAGGGGGGTGACTGGGTGCAAACAGTGGTCTGGGGGGTGGGCAGGGGGGGGTCTGAGGGGTGCTGTGGGCGATCAGGGGGCAGGGGAGGGGGAAATCAGTGTGCTTGGGTGCAGACTAGGGTGGCTGCAGCCTGCCCTGGTGGTCCCTCGGACACTGGGACCACCAGGGCAGGAGGCAGCCAGTATAATAGGCTTTGTATACATTACAAAGCCTATTATACTTGTTACATGCGGCGATCCGGGTGCTAGTAACCCGCCGGCGCTTCCGAACGGCCGGCGGGTTACAACGAACGGTGGGCGGAGCCAGTCCCCGGCGGCTGATCGCGTCACGAATGACGCGATCGCCGCACAGCCACTCCCGCAGCCGCCCCCGCCGATGGGCGTATTGCGGTCGTTTGGGCCCGGTCTTTGCCGCCGCCCATCGGCTGGGGGCGGTCGTTAAGTGGTTAAATTACTTTGCAATTTGAAAAAACACCAAAAAGAAGGTGAAAAATTAAATGGAGTATTTTCTTGCTTGCTGGTAGTTTTAAAAATCGCCTAGGAGAAAAGTCAGGAGAAAAAGTTAACTGCATATGGGTCTCCCAAAATTGCACTTTTTATTTAACAATTCTCTTAAGTATTATAACCCAAGCTAAAATCTCCCCACGGCAGATCGCTGTATTTAACCCCCCAAATACCAGGACAAAAATCCACGACTTTCAAACTCAAGGACTTTGCTTCCCGTGCGCGTCAATCCGCACGTTTCTCCGCCTCTCCCCGCCCCTCTCAGTGAAAGAAGACAGAGGGGCGGAGAGGGGTGGGGAGAGGCGGCGATCAGTGGGGATTGACGCGCATGGAGGCAGAGCTGCAGCCCAAAGCTCTGCCTCTATCAGGAAGTACTACCTGATTTCAGCCCCGGGGATTTAGGGGGTATAAGATCCTCGTTCTGCCGCGGCGATGCAGTGTTTTAGCTTAGGTTATAATACTTTTTTTGCAATTTTCGGAGACTTCAGAGTCTCTTTAAGCCACCAGCAAGCATGACAAAAACTTTAAATAATATTACTTTTATACCTACTTTTTCAATTACAAAGTGTGGTAATGGAGATGCTGTTTCCCCCCCACTTTAGGCCGTGAAGAAGGCCATCCTGGAGGACATGATTAAACTCGGGAAACAAGCCGGACTGAAATCTTTTGAACAGGTACAAAAACAAACCCCATCTTAGGTTCAGGGTTTTATGTGCAAAAAGTTATTTTTATTTTTTGCATGCATGTATTGCTTAGATTTTAAATGTTTCGTCCATTTGCATAATAAAATAAAAAATACCTGAAGATCTAAATCGCAAATGCTCACCTCCTCCTCAGAGATGTACAGCAAAGAATGCACCACCTTGGACAGATGAGAAAATACTGCCCAACACCAACACCTAGTACCAGCTTTACCACAGTATCCAATCAAGCAGGAGGCTGAAACTGACCCAATCCTGGAGATGGGTTTTAAATTAGAACTCCATCCACCCCCAAGAGTATAACTAGGGGAAGGGGATATAATAGAAGGGCAAAAGGCACCTGAGGAAGAGCTACAGGACTGAAACATTAGTGCCTGCTGTGACTTGTACTCGTCCGCTATATATAGCAATTACGTAGCATACGTAGTCAGTCATCTGTTGAGTGCTGGAAAAAATGTAAGCTCTACCTGCAGCTTCCCTGATCTTCTATGCCTCAGCCAGTCCGATGTTCTCCAATATCACTGTGAAACGGAATACCCTATGGTTCCTTTTGTCCAATGTAGTCACAAGCCCCACCGCTTTTTCTGCCTGGCATTATTGTAAGATTGACATCCTGTGTGATGACAGGAAGAGGAGGGGCAGGCAGACATCATCTGAGTGAGATGCTGACCACAGAAATCACTGGAGCACTCAGGGGACCTAGACACAAAGATTTGGTGGACCAGAGAGAACTTTTTTTTCTTTTTTAGGAAAGTATCATCTTTCTCCCTACAAATTATATTTTTTTGCGCTGAAATGATTAGTGATGAGCTTCTGAATTCTGGAGAATTCCTTTTCCGCTTTTCCCAAATGGAAATCAGTTTTCTGAAGTGAAAAGCAGTATTTGGAAATAGGAATTCTGCAGAGTACCGCATTTCTGAGAGCCGTACTCCAAGTACCAAGACTCTACATTTTTAGGCCAATCACAAGACTCGAAATTATTGGGGCAATCAGAGAATTCAGATAATGCGTAAAATAGTGTACATCTGCAATCTATAGTGGACAGGGCCGGCGCTACCATAGAGGCAAATTAAGCAATTGCTCCAGGGCCTCCGACCTCTGCTGAGCCCCCCAGGTGGTCTTTCTGACTGTTCCCATATGCCTGCATGTTCAGCTCAGCTGCAGTGGCAGGCAGGCCCACACTGACCAGGGGAGAAATTTCCCTCCAGGCCGCCTTTCATTCAGTGATTGAGGGCCGGTCTGGTGTCTGGTGTATTCAGGTGTGTTGTAAGGCAGTGTGAAACACAAGGCTAGCTGATAAAAGTGCAATTAGAGGGCAGGAAAGCTCATAAATGTACACAGCATGATGCAGAGCTTGCCTGGAGGGTCCGTGGGCAAACATCTGTCTTGTCTCTCCCCATTGTTATAATGACTGCATGTGTGGATAAGGTGTTATACAAGTTGAAAAGTTTTCGACAGTCCCTAGACTCCAAGAGGGCTGCTTTATGACTTGTGTTAGAGATTGGCAGGGATAGGAGTCCTATTACAGGCAAGTAGCCTCTGTGTGATGTGGGACTGCAATACAGATAAGCTCTCTGCTCCATCTCAGGCTATTCTCAATTTCTCTCCACTCCTCCTCCTCCTCTCTCTGGGCTAGTGCACGCCAAAGTCACAATAGAAATCTGTGAGTGCAATTTTGTGAAACGATTTTCAGAGCAATTTTTTTAAATGAATCATTCCAAAAAATGCTACACGCCGTGTGTTTGTGATTTTGAATAAAATCACAACGCTGCTGTGAGAACACCGTCATAGGGTAACATTAGCCAAGCGCTTTTCAAATCGCTGTCGATTTGAAAAATGCTCAGAAGCACTCTTGGTGTGCACCAGCCCTCTCTCATTCACCTTTGTTTCCCTCTTCCCCTAGTGCTGGGTGTTTGTGTCTTCTTGTCATACAGGACAACTAAATAAAAGTGCAATCCTGGTAATTTTTTAAAAATGTCTGAATAGTTGACTGAATAGCTTGTTGGAACATAGCATAGGTAGCTTTGTGGGACATTCTTGGGCGACACTCTTAATTTCTTTACTGATTGATTCTGCTGGTATGTCTCTGCTCTGGTCCAAGAGGGGTGTCCACCAACAAATCTCTGCAGAGGAGCCCGATATAGTTACACCCCTACCCAGCTGCCTTGTAATAACTCACCTGTCCCTGCAGCAGCTCCATCCCATGCTCCCTTCTTCAGCCACGCTGCCTGCCTCAATGACCCTGTGCATGTTATTTACATGTAACATGTGCCGGATGGAGGAGACACAGGCAGCAGGGCTGAAGGAAAAGCACAGGATGGATCAGCTGATACAGGTGAGTTATTACAAGGCAGCTGAGCTACACGATGTGCAGGGGCCATGGGAGAAGTCTATGGGAGACCACGAGGGGCACCATGCTGACCATGCCTTTTAGTAACAATGTTTTAAGTTTTGAATCAGAATGATACCATTTATTGGCTAAATGAGAGGAACGCAAAAAGTAAGCTTTCAGCTACTAAGCCTTCTTCAGACTTTGTTCCAGTATGTTACCAAGATGTTAAAACACACAGCTTATATACACTGGACATTCGGATGAGAATGTTCTCCTCCAAAAGTCCAGTGTATAAAATCTGTGTGCAAGTGTGACTTGTTAACAAGCAGGAACAAAGTCTGAAGAAGACTTATTAGCTGAAAGCTTACTTTTGGTTTTCGATTTAAGTTAGCCAATAATTGGTATCATCTTGATTCAAAACGTATTGCTTTTTACTGATGGGTAACACAGTACTAATGTTAACAAGTGTTAAATTTACACTGTAAGTAAATATCTTATAAACATATTTTGCAGCAGAGCTGTGACGTTATACTGTATATTTACAGGTAAAGGATATTTACGTCCACCAAGAGATGTTGAGTGTTGAGAATGGCTTGCTGACTCCCACCCTGAAAGCCAAGAGAGCAGATGTGGCAAAGTACTTCAAGAGCCAGATCGACGGCCTGTACTCAACGATCCAGGATTAAAATGATCTGTTGCCTCCACTGCCGGACACCGAGGTGTTAACGCAGCTCAGCGCAACGGACGCCATGTGGAAGGGGAAGAGTCCACATGATAGCAGAAGATCCAGGATCTGAGTTTTCACTCGCAGTCGCTGGGAAGCCATGAAATATCCGGGGACCCAAACAAAAGACACTTTGGGCAAAGGCAATGTATATCTGTGTATACATTGTACAGTAATTTTGGTATGCGTGTAGAATCATTTCTGTGGTTCAGGAATTAAAGGGGACAATTTTTACACACCCACCGTCTGCATCTTAGACTAATATTATAGACAGCCATATATGTAGGTAGAAAAAAAACAAAGTCTTGTAAAAGTAATACCTTTTAATGGCTAGCTGATAAAATTAAATAATGCAAGCTTTCTGGGATCTAGTCCCCTTCTTCAGGGATATTTCCAGATGTTAGCTGTAGTAAAACACTGATGCAGGGAAATAGTAAACATGGAGATGGCAGTTGTGCTGGTTACTGTTTAGCAGTTAGAGGTCATGTGATCATGTGATAGACAGCCATAGAAATCAAAGAAAGGAGAGGCCTACAGAAAGGATTTGATTAAGCTGTGCCCGAGGTGACATGTAACATGATAAGATGAACATGTGGATGTACAGTGCAAAACATTAATAACCAGGCTGTTTTATTTATTCTATGTTGCTGGCTGGAAGTGACAGCTTGTCGGAAATATAGTAAACATCACTGATATGAAAATGACAGCCATAAACGTTTTCCTGGTAGAATACAACTTCTGAGAGCAGGGGGAGATAAAATACATGAACTATTGACCTTTTTCTAACTCTGGGACACTTATTACGCTGCCACTGAGCAGAGGCAACAAAACATTCAATCTAGTTTGTAAATGTTTAAATATAAAATAAAATCCTGGGATATCCCCCCAAAAGGTCATTTTAAAAGTAGGAGGGTGAATACAATTGTTCATCTCATCGGTTTGTTTTCAGCTTGGGTTCACTTAAAAGGAAACCTGAAATAAGAGGGACATGCAGGTTGACATTTTTTTTAAGCAATGCAGATTGCCTGGCTGTTAGGGCCTGTTTCCACTACACGCAGATTCTGCATGCAGAAAACTGACTCCAATGAATGTCTATGGGCCTGTTTCCACTGAACGCGATTTTTCTGATGCAGATTTCCTATAGGCATTCATTGGAGTCAGTTTTCTGCATGCAGAATCTGCGTGTAGTGGAAACAGGCCCTTACTCTTAAAGAGAACCAGAGCTGAAACATTAAAAAGCTTTTATACATACCTGGGGCTTCCTCCAGCCCCATAAGCCCGGATCGCTCCCACGCCGCCGTCCTCCGCTGCCTGGATCCACCGGTACCGGGTATCGTAGTTTCGGCCAGTCGGCGGCAGCACGTGGCCAATTGTCCGCATCACAGGGGCTCCCTCCGTATCCGTACGCGTGCGGCTGCATACTGCGCAGCCGCACGCGTAAGGGTATGGCGGGAGCCCCTGTGCATGTGGAAAATTGGTCGCGTCCGCCGGAAGTGACGAGACCCGGCGATAGAGGAAGCGGTGGATGGCGGCGTGGGAGTGATCCAGGTTTATGGGGCTGGAGGAAGCCCCAGGTATGTATAAAAGCTTTTTAATTTTTTCATTATCGTTCATCTCTGGTTCCCTTTAAGCCATAGACCCTAAACAAGCATGCAGATCAGGGGTTTCTGACTGAAGTCTGACTGTATTAGCTGCATGCTTGTTTCAGGTGTGTGATTCAAACACTACTGCAGCCAAAGAGATCAGTGGGACTGCCAGGCAACTGGTATTGTTTAAAGGGAACCTGAAGCGAGGAAAATTATTTAAAATAAACACATGACATAACTGCAAATGAATAATCCATACTATCCTCACCCTCAGTTCCTCTTAGAAGCTCACCATTTTCTTCTTACAGTGATCCCTTCCAGTTCGGACAATATTTTGTCAGAACTGAAATACACCAGTTGCTGTCAGTTATATTTCAGCAGCTGTCAGTTACAACTGAATGTGCAAGGTAATATCCATGTTTCCCTATGGCTCAAGTGGGTGATATTACAGTTTAACAGTGCGCCGACCAGGAAGCTGTTATGGGGTAATGGTCATTTTTAAAATGGAGGACAGAGAAGTCAGAGGACAAATGGGACACAGGAGAGGAGAGAGAGATTGAACAGTAGACTACACAGGAGGTAAGTATGACCTGTGTATGGTTATTTTGACTTTTTATTTTCAGTTCAGGTAAGGAACACACTAGGTAGAATCGCATATGCCTTTTCCACTATGTGCTATGGAAAACGCATATGAGATTCCGCCTAATATGTTCCTACCCTAAAAGAAACTAAATATGGCAGCTACCATATGACTCTCAGAAAAAGAGGGGTTACAGTCAAACCAATCTCCAGGTTGAATAAGCAAAGCTTTATTAGCTATAAAACCACGGTCAATGGTTTCAGAGACTCACAGCAGCAGCGCATATCCAGCATAAAACCTTGGATTAATTGGAACATTTCTTAAATACCCATCGCCAGGACACATTAAAGGACAACTTAAGTGAGAATTATATGGAGGCTGCCATATTTATTTCCTTTTAAACAATACTAGTTGCCTGGCAGCCCTGCTGATCATTCTGGCATCAGTAGTGTCTGAATAAAACCAGAAACAAGCATGCGGCTAATCTTGTCAGATCTGATGATGGCATAAACACCAGATATGCTGCATGCTTGTTCATGGGCTATGGTTAAAAGTATTAGAGGCAGAGGATCAGCAGGGGAGTTCAGCCAGGCAACTGGTATTACTTAAAAGGATATAAATACCTCAACCTCCATATCCCTCTCATTTCAGATGTTTCCATTTTAATGCTTCGGGCAATGCAGGTGGCTGCCGTGACGCACGGTACCGTTTTGCTCAGCGGGTTTTCCCTGATGTGGTTGCAATACCAGCTGTGCCTTTAACCTCCTTGCCGGTCTAATTCCCCCGGCAAGGAGGCAGCGCCGTACTTTTTTTTTTAATTTTTATTTTTTTTAAATCATGTAGCGAGCCCAGGGCTCGCTACATGATAGCCGCTGAGCAGCGGGGCGCGGCGGATTGCGGCAGATCGGCAGTTACAAGCAGCTAGCAAAGTGCTAGCTGCTTGTAACAAAAAAAATTATGCAAATCGGCTCAGCGGGGCCGGAGAAATCCTCCTGCGCAGGTTACCTCGAGCTGAGCTCAGGATAACCGGCACGGAGGTTAAACCCAAAGTGGCGTACAATTAAAAAAAAATGATACCTAAAAAGAGAGAAGCTTCCCGCATCCTCCTCCAGGTCCAGACCACCCCTGCTGCTTGGGACCTTCTGGAAGTTCCCATCCACCCTCCTCCTCCTGTTTGAGTGCTGTGCTGGTGCAGTAGCACGGAGTCACTCTCGGACGTGCAGCTCCAGCTTACTGCGCAGGTGCAGTACGGCCACAATCGTGCATGAAGAGGAACACAGCCACGATAACATATCCAGTAGACTCTTGCCAAATATTTCAATTCTCAAGAGGTAGCGCTCACAGTTTGCATATACTATCCACTTAAATCCAGTCCATAAAACAACATCTAGTATACTATATCCTAAAAAATGCCAATTGTACTCTCCGCATAGACAGTTCAGCAACAGCCAGTGTGAACCAGTCCTCTGAATTCTACTTGCACCACTATTTCAACAAACAGCAATCATTCCTTTTCCTTAGGTTGTTCAATGGTCACTTCCCTCCTATATAAACAGGCCACCACCACATCCTTTTGTGGTTCACTCACTGCAATTTCTGACCCAATCTAGGGTTCTGAAGGGCCTTTGGACCATTCCCGGGTCGTCCCTCACCACTCAGGCAGTCTTTAGGTCCCTCTTCTTATTCTAATACTTGTCACTGGTCCACTTATGATTATAAACCTCAATAAAAATAGCACATATAGCGCGATACCGCTAAAAGTTTTATTACAACAAAATCGTTTTGCACTCATGTCCCAAATCACATATAAGGCGTCAAGTTTTACAGAACAGGCTCTCCCCCGTATGTTGACTGGCTGGTAGGTTTCCGTATCTAGGCTCAATCACGTCATCTCTGCTGCGCTCGGTGTGCTCCCGTGTCATGGCCACTGCCAGGGTCCCGTCTGCTGACACGCTAAACTCGCCTCAGCATCAAGCAAGGGCAGAGCTTGATTAAAGCGTCATTACCTCATTAGGGGGGAAGTCTCTGGATCCTATTGAGGCTTCACCGGTCCTCTTCACAATCCAGGATCCAGCGCCAGCAGCCATGTAAATACCTTCCCGGCTCCAGCACAGGCACAGTAGCAACTTTCTGTCCACTCTACTGCTCAGGCTCAGCTATTTCCACCAGAGCCCATCAGAGAGCCGCTACTGTTCTTGCGCCGGGAAAGTAAATATTGCAGGTGTTACTGCGCCTGAGCCAACAGGTTTATCAGCTGTATGTTCGGGGGCTGCTAACACTGGATCACAGAGGGTGAAGATAGTATGAGGGAAGCCTCATTAGTATCCAGAAGCTTCCCCCTCCCAATGTAAATACACACCTGGGCCCATATGCAATTCACTTCTTCACCTGAGTTTTCTCCTAGGTGATATTTTTAAACGTGACAATAAAAATTCCTTTTAAGCCACCAGAAAGCAAGAACATACTCGAAAAGTTATTTTAAGGAGAACCTGAACTGAAAATAAAAAGTCAAAATAACCATACACAGGTCATACTTACCTCCCATGTAGTCCACAACTCAATCTCTTTCTCCTCTCCTGTGTCCTGTTAGTCTGCTGTGATCAATGGATTTCTCCATCCTCCATTTTGAAAATGGCCATTACCCCATAACAGCTTCCTGGTCAGCACACTGTTAAACTGTAATATCACCCATTTGAGCCATAGGGAAACATGGACATTACCTTGCATATTCAGTTGTAACTGACAGCTGCTGATATGTAACTGATAGTAACAGGTATATCTCAATATTGTCAGAATTGGAAGGGATCACTGTAAGAAGAAAATAGTGAGCCTCTAAGAGGAACTGACAGTGAGGTTAGTATGTAATATTCATTTGCAGCTATGTCATGTGTTTATTTTAAATAATTTTCCTCGCTTCAGGTTCCCTTTAAATAGAAGATGAAAAATTATCTCCCAGGAGTAAACTCAGGTGAAAAAGTTAATTACATATGGGCCCAGGAGTGTTTTTTTGCTCACAGTTTCATAGGTAGGGACCTATCTCATTAAAGTGAATCTGAAGTGAAAAGGATATGGTTGCTGAGACATTTGAAACCTTGTACACAATGCACATTGACTGGCTGTACTGCTGACCCTCTTCCACTTAAACCTTTAGCCACAGACCCTGAAAAAGCATGCAGATCAGGGGTTTCTAACTTTTCCTTTTGTTGCATATTCACTATCCAGTGTTAAAATTGCCAGCACAGTGTTAGTTGTACAACTCAGAAGAACTTCCCCACTGCTAATGTAACGGGCTTGAGCGTTAGCACACGCCCGTTTTAGTAGTGTAATATACTACTAACCAGGGCCGGTTCAAGTAACAATTGGGCCATAGGGCAAAATTAGCCTGGGGACCCCCAACAGACACCCCCGACCAAAAAGCGCCATTAGAGGCCCTTTTTTGCAGCCAAATTTCCCTCCTAGGCCCCTGAGCTGGCTTCTGATCCTCCCCCAATCACCTCCCAACTTAACAGACTCTGCAGAGTCCCTGGAGAGCAACATTTAAGATGAGGGAGGGACACCTTGGGGGCCCCTACAGGCTCTGGGGCAACTGCCCATTTTTTCCTATGGTAGCCCCGGCCCTGCTACTAACACAGCTGTTATCCAAGTAATGTGGGTCACGCTAATTGCGCAACACATGCTACATCAATGGCAAAAGTACAGATGAAATTTACCTTACTGATGGTTTTTGAATATGCCCCTTGTGTCACCTTAAGATGCTTACAAACCTTCAGTGGCATAACAACGGGGAGGTGCATGGGGCAGGCTGCTCTGGGTGATGCCCAGAGGGCAAAAGAAGAGAAAGATTTTCTGCTGAAGGGGCTGGGCCATAATTGCTGCCTGGAGGGAAGGGGTCACTGACAACTGTCTCTTCCTTCAGTCTCTAAATGGTTGTACGCTTCTCTGCACAGGGCAGCACAATTTGACAGTACACCAGTGCTACACTGGCAGCATATGGCACACTTTATTAAAGCGTCCGGCCGCGATCTACCCAGTACTCCTTCGCAAACTATGGAATGGGCACTCCCTACCTAAACTGTACTGAATAAAAAGGCAAAATATAAATCACTGGGATGGTATAGATCGGGCATGTCCAAAGTCCAGCCTGGAGGCCAAATGGGGCCCATCGAGCCATTTCTGGTGGCCCCCAAAGCTCTCACCAATTATTAATTCCATGTGGCTTGCAAGCCATAGCTGTGGTGCCGCATGCAGGGGCCAGCAGCCACTGCTAACGGCACGCGGTATATGGGTTATATACCGTGAAAAGGATTTGACAATATGTTGCAGGCATAGTACCTAACAACAATCAAAATTATGTTTAATTTCGCTAGTTCAGCCCTCTAGCCCTCTCAAGAATAGTGATAGGGCCCTTGGCTTAAAAAGTTTGGACACGCCTTGTATGAGTAATAAAAAAAAACGTATTGCTGTATCAATAGCAACACAACTGAAATGTCAAAATTGTCAAGACTATAAAGGGGTAAAAACACTGGAATGCAAAGTGGTCACGTGCCACCTGAACTTGCTGTTTGCAGTTGTAGTTAACAGATCCCAGAGCCCAAACACAGATGAGAAACGCAGACCTGTATGGTGAGCTGTCCTGATGCTCACCTCTCCCCCATGTTCTCCTTTCTTCCGCCTCTTGTAGCTGCAATTGCCCCTTTGCTCCGTCTTCTTGACGGCTGGGTCGGGAGCATTGCGGCTATCTGGCAGGGCTGCACATGTGCTATGGCATGCGTACATCAGTACGGGCACCCCCGGCTGGGTCCGCTCATCTGTGTTTGGGCTCTGGTGTCCTTTTAAGCACCACTCCGCTATTAAACATTTTCATTCTTCTCTATAAAATACAACACATCACACACACCAAAACAGTTTTCCTCTTTTATTACCAACAGACATAATTCACTTTGTAGAAAGAGTTTTCTGGCAAAACAGAAGTCAATAAAATTAAAACGAGAATACAAAGAAAATGGTCTACCGCGCAAAAACAACAGGCAGATACAATAATAAGATAAAACAATAATACATCTCAGATTCTCAGTACAGGTATTTTTGGTATAAAAACAGAAAACAGAACAGTGTGTATGACAATGGACTGTACATGAACCAGGTAAGACCTGCTGCATAATTACTAATGAAGGCTAGAGAAATGGTTCCAGCATCTCACTAAGGGCCCTTTTCCACCAGCACGTTTGCGCTGGCTGAATCGCAAAAACGCAAACCGCTAGCGATTTTACAATCGCTACGGTTTGCTTTTTAACATGGGAATCGCGGTAGGTCATTTCCACTACCGCGATTCGTTTTTGCCGGGAACGCGAACGCGCGGCGGAGCGATAATTGCCGCGATTTTGCTATGCAGTGCATAGCATAGCAAAATCGCGGCCGCGAACATCGGGGAATCGCCGGTAATTGCGATTCAGCAATCGCTAGCGTTCAGCGTGAACGCTAGCGATCGCTAGTGGAAAAGGTCCCTTAAAGTGGATCTCAATTCAAAATGTTTTTATTTTATTTAGGGACACCTGAAGCGAGAGGGATATGGATGCTGTCATATTTATTTCCTTTTAAGCAATACCAGTTGCCTGGCAGTCCTGCTGATCCTTTGCTTCTAATACTTTTAGTCACAGACCTTGAACAAGAATGCAGCAGATCAGGTATTTTACATTATTGTCAGATCTGACAAGATTAGCTACATGCTTTTTTTCTGTTGTGACTCAGACACTACTACAGCCAGGTAGATCAGCAAGGCTGCCAGGAAACTGGTATTGCTTAAAAGGAAATAAATATGGTAGGCTCCATATACCTCAATTCAGTTGTCCTATAATGCCAAGTGCACTTTTGGTGGAAATACCAAAGCTTTATATGTTCTCCCTCAGTATGTTCATATAAAAGAATATAGATCACCAGCTTTGCAGACTTTCTTCAGTATAAGGTCCCCAATCTGCCCACCTATGTCTCTTCTAGGGAAGAAGGGGCAGAAGCCATACAGGAAGTAAAGCCCTGACCAGTGCCATCATCCACATGGCAAACTTAGGCAGACGCCTAGGGCCTGCAGAGAGACTATGGTACTAGCTGACACCAGCCCCCACCAAATCTCACTAGAAGAAACCAGGTGGCCATGAAGGGTGGGCCCAAAGTTGGTACTTGCCTAGGGCCCCAGCCACCATAATTTGTTTCCAACCCAGACATCAAAACCCATTTCCTGGAATGATGTACCTAGATCCCACCCCTAGGAAGGCCATACAGATAGCTTCTCCTCAGACCATGACGCCAGATGAGACATGTGGGCAGACACATGCCTTGTCTCTGGACAGATCTGGCTCTGACATCCACACCTACTTCCTGGAATTATGTGCCTAGATCCCGCCCCAAGGAAGGCCATACAGATAGCGTCTCCTCCCAGAATGACACCAGACGAGACGTGGGCAGACAGGTGGCTAGTCTCTGGGCAGATCTAACACCTTTTGGTGAAAGAAGACTGCGGCAAGGTTAATCTTTTTCTATTACACGAGCACAGTGAGCTGTGAGGATTCCACCAAAGATGAAGTGCTTCACTTCACAATTTGAAATGCACATCTGTTAAGTGTCTTTTTTTTACTTTTGAAAGTTCTGAACAGTAAATTTAGCCATGGTTTTCACTTGTCTGAACCGGAACCTGGTCCAAAACCTCCAGAAATCTGCCACCAACTACAGAGAGGCTCCATGTATAATAAAACTACTAAAATAATAAACTTTGTAAGGGGAGGGATGACCTCCCAGAATGACACACATCACGTAGGCAGGGAAATCGGCTCACCGATGATGACACATTGCACAGGACACCCCACTTCCTCATGCCATACATCGTAAACGGGTTTTTAAGTAGCTCAAAGAAAGGCACCTAGTAGTTCACCAAGGTGAACCAGGCTTTGCCCATCAGACACGATTGTTCCTTAACCCCCTTGGCGGTATGAAAAATACCGCCAGGGGGAAGCGCAACAGTTTTTTTTAAATTTTTTTTTTTTTTTTATCATGTAGCGAGCCGAGGGCTCGCTACATGATAGCCGCTGCTCAGCGGCATCCCCCCAGCCCCGCCGATCGCCTCCGGCGATAGGCGATCAGGAAATCCCGTTCAAAGAACGGGATTTCCTGGAGGGCTTCCCCCGTCGCCATGGCGACGGGGCGGGATGACGTCACCGACGTCGGGACGTCATTGGGAGACCCGATCCACCCCTCGGCGCTGCCTGGCACTGATTGGCCAGGCAGCGCTCGGGGTCTGGGGGGGGGCGCGCGCCGCACCGGATAGCGGCGATCGGGCGCGCGGCGGCGGCGATCGGGGTGCTGGCGCAGCTAGCAAAGTGCTAGCTGCGTCCAGCAAAAAAAAAAATTAAGTAAATCGGCCCAGCAGGGCCTGAGCGGCACCCTCCGGCGGCTTACCCCGTGTCACACACGGGGTTACCGCTAAGGAGGTTAAAGAGACTCCGTAACAAAAATTGCATCCTGTTTTTTATCATCCTACATGTTCCAAAAGCTATTCTAATGTGTTCTGGCTAACTGCAGCACTTTCTACTATGACAGTCTCTGTAATAAATCAATGTATCTTTCCCCTGTCAGACTTGTCGGCCTGTGTCTGGAAGGCTGCCAAGTTCTTCAGTGTTGTGGTTCTGCTATGAACTCACCCTTTCTGGCCCCTCTATGCACACTGCCTGTGGGTTATTTAGATAAGAGAGAAGAGAGAAGCTGCTCTAATCAGCTGGATAAATCGTCCTCTGAGCTGGCTGGGCTTTCACATACTGAGGAATTACAAACAAGGGCAAAGCTGTTTGCAAGAAGAAAAGAGCAGCCTGAAACTTCAGTGCATGGGGGAAAGAAACACACAAATGATCTCTTGAGATTCAAAAGGAATGCTGTATACAGCCTGCTTATGTATGTATGGATGTATTTTCTATGTGTGGACATACTGTACATCAACCTACTTCCTGTTTTGGTGGCCATTTTGTTTGTTTACAAACAAACTTTTTAAAACTGTTTTTAACCACTTTTAATGCGGCGAGGAGCGGCGAAAATGTGACAGAGGGTAATAGGAGATGTCCCCTAACGCACTGGTATGTTTACTTTTGAGCGATTTTAACAATACAGATTCTCTTTAAAGAGTGACAAAAGCTTTATATCACCAAGTCCGAGAGGTGCCAGCCAAATCTTCTCCTCGGGTTCCACCAGTAGTAACTTGCTGGGGAGTTATTATTTTAGTATTTATATAGCGCCAACACCTTCCTATTGGCTGCACACATAGTCCCTCCTCCTAGATGGCATCATGAGAAAGACCAAGGGCAGTGATCTGCAAACTTGTCTCTCCAGCTGTTAAGGAACTACAAGTCCCACAATGCATTTGCCTTTATGAATCATGACTGTGGCTGACTCACGCAATGCATTGTGGGACTTGTAGTTGCTTAACAGCTGGAGAGCCAAGTTTGCAGATCACTGACCAGGGGGACTGTGATCATGTGACCAGATCAATGATAAATCAGTATAGGAATGCAGAAAAAAAATATAGAAAAATTCTATGTATAGGTGAGTATAGTGCAGGTCCACCACTGGTAAAGCAACATAAAAGAAAAAAAGGGAGAACTAACCAGTGTATGCTGTTAAAAAACTGCACAATTTATTATCAAAATCGTATACCAACACCTATAATTTTGAAAACGAGTGTCAGTGGTGATCTGACTCTATAGCATTTGGTATCAAGGTGAGCGACAGAAAACCACTTAAAAATACAAAAGTAGAGCACAGTGACTCGCTATGAACAATATACACAAATATATTAACCCCCACAAAGGTAGTCATTTGTGTATATTGTTCATAGCGAGTCACTGTGCTCTACTTTTGTATTTTTAAGTGGTTTTCTGTCGCTCACCTTGATACCAAATGCTATAGAGTCAGATCACCACTGACACTCGTTTTCAAACTCGCCAATTAAATGGCTTTTAAAGGAGTATTGTAAGGAGGTAGTTGAGTTGAACTTACTTAGGGCTTCTAACTGTCCTCCACAGACGTCCAGTGCTCGAGCAGCCACTCACCAATGCTCCAGTCCCCGCCGCCGGATCACTTACGGAATTTGTGCAGGCACAGTTGGCTCATGGTGGCGGGAGCGAAGGACACGCAGGCGGAGTGGTTTGTGACTTTAAAGTTGCAAATTCTAAAAGTGAACTGCCGGTGGGTACCGGAGCATCGGTGAGTGGCTGTGCAGTCACAGGACGTCTGTGGGGAACTGCTAGAAACCCCAGCTAAGTTCAATTCTTTTCTTTTTATCCTACCCCCTTACAGTACTCCTTTAAACCATCAGCAAGTAAGAATATACTCAGAATAATTTATCAGTATTTTTATCCTACTTTTTGGTGCTTTAACAATTGCAGAGTGCTGAGAAATTATTTTAAAGAGAAGATGAACAATAATCTCCAAAGATAAAACTCGGGAGAAAAAGTGAATTGCACTAAAACTGTGAATTGTGAAGTAAATTGCTAAAAACTGCCCGAAATGGGGGTTTAAAAGTTTATATTCAATGGTGAAAGAACAATTCTGCATAACTTCTGAAAACCTTTCCTATGGATAAAAACCTCTAAAACAACCCCAAAGGAAAGTGCAATATAGCTTACTGTGTACAGGCGGCCTTACAGGTACTCCGATAGGGAAAACTCTGTGATGGAGGACACACCCCCTGCTACTGGGCCACCGTACTCTGCAATGGGCTCCAATGTCTCTCCTAAACTCATACATGTAAGTAAGGCTTCAGTAGAGGACAGAGCTAGAAAAATACGGAAAAAAAAAACCCAGCAGGTGGGCCGTCTACTACCACCCACTCCACAAGTATACATGTAAAAACGGCAACAACAAATTTGGGCGCAGGATGAAGCTGTTAATCGGCTTACTGTGGTCCTGCACAAGTCCCGGTTGTTGTTAATTACTATTCCCCCTCCAGGCCACCATGGATAGAGGGGAGAGACGTAATTTGGCTGCCAGTTATCGCTGGTGGACAAATTACACTGTTTTTAAGGAATTTGAGCCAAGTCTTTCGCGGTGCCCAAATTAGCTTTCTGAGCGCTGCTATAGCCGGAATTCAATTCCTATCAATAGAATACGTACTGTACACTCGCCAATATGAACCAGTTGGATGGGCATTACTATATAGTGCTTTACACCAGGGCTGTGGAGTCGGTCCAAAAATCCACCGACTCCGACTCCTCAGTTTAGGATTCCACCGACTCCGACTCCACGACTCCGACTCCTCTAATTTGCATATTACAATTTTGTTGATTAAAAGTATGTAACATGAAATTCGTCTCTTAACTGCCAACGCTTAGGAATTTTACAAGACAACTGAAGTGAGAAGGATATGTAGACTACTATATTTATTCCCTTTAGACTAAAACTAGTCCTTGGTAAGAGTACTTGTAAAAGGTGCAAACCGGAACAAAGAACATCTATCAGGCCCTAGGCAATGTAAGTGTGGGTACATGTAAGAATGATGTGCAGGTACTCTGCAGGGGAATGAGGAGATTGTAAACAGACAACACCTCTGTGTTCAATGTGCACAGCATTCTCAGTGGATTCCCTGCAGCTCTGTGGGGAGTGCATATGTAGAGTATAGTACTACTGTGTAACAAAGTAAACCTGAAACAGATGAAATTAAAGTTTTATACATACCTGGGGCTTCCTCCAGCTGCCTTCAGAATAATCAGTCCCTCGTTGTCCTCCTCCACCACCTGGATCTTCTGCTATGAGTCCAGGTACTTGAGCCAGTCAGGCGTAGTGCGCATGCACACACTCCGCCGCCAGGAGCATACTACACCTGTGCAGCACTATTGCGCAGGTGCAGAATGTTCCTGGCTGTGAGAGCGGCATGCAGCCGGACAGCGCTGACTGGCTGAATTACCAGGACTCCTAGCAGAAGATCCGGGTGGTGGAGGACAGTGAGGGACTGATTAGCCTAAAGGGGGCTGGAGGAAGCCCCAGGTATGTATAAATGTTACAGTTAGACTTGCCGGTAACTGTATTTCTAGACGTCATACGGGACACTGGAGATGTGGCTCCGCCCATCCAATTAGTGGAAACCACCTGAAAGAGTAAAAAGAGTATTAATAGCCCCCACCCTCCCCTGGCTCCTCAGTGTAATGAAAGTAACTTCCAACTAAAACACAGAGAAGAGGAGAGGAAATAAAAGACACCTCAAAAAGGAGTGTAACCCATAAACCCCCAATCCAATAGCCGTAAGAGAGTGCGACAGGAATAGAGGTGGGTCGGTGTCCCGTATGACGTCTAGAAATACAGTTACCGGCAAGTCTAACTGTAACATTCTCTAGCCGTCATACGGGACACTGGAGAGATAAACAAGTAGTCTGAAAAGACATAACTAGGGAGGGCCACAACCCTGGAGCACTACTTTGCCAAAACGACACCGTACTATGCATAGGTCCACAGAACCGTATGGGCAGTAAATTCCCATGCAGAACAATTCTGCCACACAACCGCACTGGCCCTCAGAGCAGGATTGTCAATATCCATTATAATCTTACTGCATACATTTCTAAGATTCCAGCATCTCGAAACCCTCTGCTCTGCATCCACTTATATCCTCTATACAAGATTTTCAATCTCCACAGCCAGCATAGGTAAAGTGCCGGCCTGTATATCAGACCAATTCGAAACAGGTTTGCAGACCAATTCGAAAGAGGCTCGAAGTCAAAATCAAAAACAGACAAAGTCAAAACTGAAAGAAAGTCATAATCGAAAGACTGAAAGTCATAATCGAAAGACTGAAAGTCATAATCGAAAGACTGAAAGTCATAATCGAAAGACTGAAAGTCATAATCGAAAGACTGAAAGTCATAATCGAAAGACTGAAAGTCATAATCAAAAGACTGAAAGTCATAATCAAAAGACTGAAAGTCATAATCAAAAGACTGGAAGTCATAATCAAAAGACTGGAAGTCATAATCAAAAGACTGGAAGTCATAATCAAAAGACTGGAAGTCATAATCAAAAGACTGGAAGTCATAATCAAAAGACTGGAAGTCATAATCAAAAGACTGGAAGTCATAATCAAAAGACTGGAAGTCATAATCAAAAGACTGGAAGTCATAATCAAAAGACTGGAAGTCATAATCAAAAGACTGGAAGTCATAATCAAAAAGACTGGAAGTCATAATCAAAAAGACTGGAAGTCATAATCAAAAAGACTGGAAGTCATAATCAAAAAGACTGGAAGTCATAATCAAAAAGACTGGAAGTCATAATCAAAAAGACTGGAAGTCATAATCAAAAAGACTGGAAGTCATAATCAAAAAGACTGGAAGTCATAATCAAAAGACTGGAAGTCATAATCAAAAGACTGGAAGTCATAATCAAAAGACTGGAAGTCATAATCAAAAGACTGGAAGTCATAATCAAAAGACTGGAAGTCATAATCAAAAGACTGGAAGTCATAATCAAAAGACTGGAAGTCATAATCAAAAGACTGGAAGTCATAATCAAAAGACTGGAAGTCATAATCAAAAGACTCGAAGTCATAATCAAAAGACTCGAAGTCATAATCAAAAGACTCGAAGTCATAATCAAAAGACTCGAAGTCATAATCAAAAGACTCGAAGTCATAATCAAAAGACTCGAAGTCATAATCAAAAGACTCGAAGTCATAATCAAAAGACTCGAAGTCATAATCAAAAGACTCGAAGTCATAATCAAAAGACTCGAAGTCATAATCAAAAGACTCGAAGTCATAATCAAAAGACTCGAAGTCATAATCAAAAGACTCGAAGTCATAATCAAAAGACTCGCAGTCATAATCAAAAGACTCGCAGTCATAATCAAAAGACTCGCAGTCATAATCAAAAGACTCGCAGTCATAATCAAAAGACTCGCAGTCATAATCAAAAGACTCGCAGTCATAATCAAAAGACTCGAAGTCATAATCAAAAGACTCGAAGTCATAATCAAAAGACTCAAAGTCATAATCAAAAGACTCAAAGTCATAATCAAAAGACTCAAAGTCATAATCGAAAGACTCAAAGTCATAATCGAAAGACTCGAAGTCATAATCGAAAGACTCGAAGTCATAATCGAAAGACTCGAAGTCATAATCGAAAGACTCGAAGTCAAAATCGAAAGACTCGAAGTCAAAATCGAAAGACTCGAAGTCAAAATCGAAAGACTCGAAGTCAAAATCGAAACAGACTCGAAGTCAAAATCGAAACAGACTCGAAGTCATAATCGAAAGACTCGAAGTCATAATCGCAACAGACAAAATCATAATCGCAACAGACAAAGTCATAATCGCAACAGACAAAGTCATAATCGCAACAGACAAAGTCACAATCGCAACAGACAAAGTCATAATCGCAACAGACAAAGTCATAATCGCAACAGACAAAGTCATAATCGCAACAGACAAAGTCATAATCGCAACAGACAAAGTCATAATCGCAACAGACAAAGTCATAATCGCAACAGACAAAGTCATAATCGCAACAGACAAAGTCATAATCGCAACAGACAGTCATAATCGCAACAGACAGTCATAATCGCAACAGACAGTCATAATCGCAACAGACAGTCATAATCGCAACAGACAGTCATAATCGCAACAGACAGTCATAATCGCAACATACTGCGAAAGACTCGAAGTCATAATCGAAACCGACTGAAAGTCGTAATCGAAACAGATTCGAAGTCAAATTCGAAACAAGGGACTCCCTGAAAACGAACCAGAGATTCATTTCTTGAAAGTTTCCATTACCCCTTAATTGTCAATCACCATCGCTTCAGTGCAGGTTTGACAAATCATCATGTTCTAATATTGGGGAAGCCAATTGCTGCAATGGCAACAATTCACCTTCACCCCACCTGCTGCTTAACATTCACAGCTAGATCACATGGACACAGAGGATAGGAGAAAAGAAAAAAATAGATACAGGGAAAAACTCTCTAATCTTAAACATATGAGTGCACATCCCTGCAAAATGTTAGTTTCTGCATCTAGCATAGGAAACAAATGACTCCTTAAGACTGCTCAGGGCTTTCCTTACCCTGAAAGACTCCATTACCTCTTTGAATAAATTGTCAATCACTACAGCTCTCATAGATCTAGTGCAGGCTTGACAAATTATCTCGTTATAATACTGGGGAAGCTTAATGTTGCAATAGCAACCTTTTTAGTCCTTGGCTTCTCCACACATTATCCTATACCTCCCCCGCTTTTACTTTCAGCTTGCTATGATATAGATAGCGGGAAAGGATAAAACACAGGTGAAATCACACTCTAAACTGCATAATATGAGTGTATATCCCTGCAAAAAAACACTATCAGTGCACACACCTCATCTGCTGGAACAGACTAGGAAGCCTCATGCCTGATATCCCATCTCTCCAGCATGGTCAATGCACTCACCTCTGCTGCTGGAACAGACTGGGAAGCCTCTTGCCTGTGATCCCGTCTCTCCAGTATGGTCAATGCACTCACCTCTGCTGCTGGAACAGACTGGGAAGCCTCTTGCCTGTTATCCCATCTCTCCAGCATGGTCAATGCACTCACCTCTGCTGCTGGAACAGACTGGGAAGCCTCTTGCCTGTGATCCCATCTCTCCAGCATGGTTAATGCACTCACCTCTGCTGCTGGAAAAGACTGGGAAGCCTCTTGCCTGTGATCCCATCTCTCCAGTATGGTCAATGCAGTCACCTCTGCTGCTGGAACAGACTGGGAAGCCTCTTGCCTGTGATCCCGTCTCTCCAGTATGGTCAATGCACTCACCTCTGCTGCTGGAACAGACTGGGAAGCCTCTTGCCTGTTATCCCATCTCTCCAGCATGGTCAATGCACTCACCTCTGCTGCTGGAACAGACTGGGAAGCCTCTTGCCTGTGATCCCATCTCTCCAGCATGGTTAATGCACTCACCTCTGCTGCTGGAAAAGACTGGGAAGCCTCTTGCCTGTGATCCCATCTCTCCAGTATGGTCAATGCAGTCACCTCTGCTGCTGGAACAGACTGGGAAGCCTCTTGCCTGTGATCCCATCTTTCCAGCATGGGGGAGAACAACAGGAGCAGTTCCATTTCTTATGCTGCCTAGTTCTCCTATATTAGACTCCCCCACCAGCGCCAGCTTCCCAACCATCGCTTGTGGCCCAGGGATTTCCTGCATGCGCAGTGCTGCCATGCCAAGCAGCTGGGGGAGAGTCCCACGATCCTTGCCCGCACAAATGCATACGGAGGGCAGAGGGATTGACATCCGAACACCGCGTTCGGCAGAAAACCGGGTGCATAAAGAGACGCCACTTAGCGTTCACAACGATCACCCAAGCCACCCGGTCTTCTCTTGGCCTCACCACCTAGTGAAGCTAAAAAATAATAAAAATTAAGGGAGCTACTCCTCTTCGGTGATTCCGGGACGGAAACCAAATTAAACTGAGGAGCCAGGGGAGGGTGGGGGCTATTAATACTCTTTTTACTCTTTCAGGTGGTTTCCACTAATTGGATGGGCGGAGCCACATCTCCAGTGTCCCGTATGACGGCTAGAGAAACTTTACTTTTCATCCGTCTCAGTTACCCTTTAATTTGTAGTCACCAAACCAAATTTTAATAACATATCAAATTTCATCAGCAAAGGGAGTGCATACATTTGCATAAATCAGCATCAATGCAGAATTATTTCCATCTCGTTGACCATCTCTATTAGTGACACAGCTACACATCAGGCTTTATTCTTACAGCATAGATGTTATTTAGTATATATAAGAGATTCCTGTGTACACATCATATATACAGTCACAATCAGATATGTATATCTGACCTTAAAAATACGGGGACTGCTTTATTGAAGCAGCACAAGTAACTAATTTTGATTGGTTTATTTCATTTTTGTGGACTAAGCACAGCTATTACTGTATATATACATTATTTTTAATGACTATTATCTAAGAAATATAACATTTTATCATATTTTCTATTTTAATTACAGTTACAAATTCATTAGGAGTCGGAGTCGGTGCATTTTTTCCCAACTCCGACTCCAGGCACCCAAAATTGCCCGACTCCACGACTCCGACTCCACAGCCATGCTTTACACAGCATTTGTTGTTAATAATAAAAAAAAAACCACCATACCCTATTAGCCCCATAACACTTTGGGAATACTATACTTTACTTCAGAGTAAGCCTCAGGCCCCAGCTCGCCCTCCCACAATGCATTCTGTCAGCCTGTCTTAGCTGACTGGACTTGTTCCAAACAAGTAGTAGAAGCACCATCCATTGCCCTCTACCATACAGCTGGTTTTGAGAGCAGTAAACCTGTGGCATTTTATCACCTTCTAAAAACTGCCAATCTATTGACCCTCTGGCTCATAAACTTATACACAGTTAGCAGTTAGAAGGGGAAAAGATAACAAGTTGCTACTTGCAGCATTGAGGATGTTGCAACTGTAAGAGGGTTATACCCACTAACAGCTGGGTAAAAAACCCACGGAAAACCACTATAAACTGCATCAAGGCAGATTGTCAGAACTGTTAGAGAACTCAGCAATGCCCCAATTTCTAATATGTGACAGGTTCCCTTTAAAGGACAACTGAAGTTAGAAGAATATGGAGGCTGCCATATTTATTTCCTTTTAAACAATACCAGTTGTCTGAATAACTCCAGAAACAAGTATGCTGCTAATCTTGTCAGATCTGACAAAATTGTCAGAAACACCCGATTTGCTGCATGCTTGTTCAGGGTCTATGTCTAAAATTATTAGAAGCAGATCAGCAGGACAGCCAGGCAACTGGTATTGCTTAAAGAACGGTAATAAAAACAATGAATACAATTGCTTGTTGTTTACAATATTCATTCATAGATCATTTAGTCAGCGTTTGCCCAGTTTAAAATCTCTCCTTTCTCTGATTTACATTC
The DNA here is from genome assembly GCF_040937935.1 of Hyperolius riggenbachi. Lineage (NCBI taxonomy): Eukaryota > Metazoa > Chordata > Amphibia > Anura > Hyperoliidae > Hyperolius > Hyperolius riggenbachi. The sequence goes on from NC_090655.1 coordinate 62,873,627, forward strand.
TGAAATGTATCACAGGTGGTAACGTCTTTAGCTCTGCCAGGTAATCTGTATGGAATGTTCTATGTACAGAGGGAGATATTGCTTGCTTGGCAGTTGGAAGAAGCGGTTATTTTCCACAATGCAGTGAGGTTCACAGACAGCAAGCTGCCAGGACCTTTGTCATGACATCACACTGTGGGAGGGGCTACACCACAATATTAGCCATACAGACCCTCCTGATAATCTATTTGAGAAAATGTAAAGATTTCTGGTGGGAAAGTGGGTATCAGCTACTGAAGTTCAATCCTTGGTTTAAGTTCCTCTTTAAAAGGAAATAAACACGGCATCCCTTTCACTTCATTTGTCCTTTACTGAATGCGGATATATTTTAAACTGGTTAAATGCTGGCTGTCTAACTTCTGTAAGAGCTGCATCCTCTGCTACATCATTTCGGCTCAGGGCCTGTTCACATGTCTATTCATGCAGTATTTGTTGCATCGATGCACATTACAGTGCAGCAATGCCCATACATTGTATCTGCAGGAATACATCTCTGTGAGAACAGGCACTAAGTAAATATAAGGCTAAGGCTTACAAGAGGGCAAAATAGTCTGTACATCCAAACACGCCAATAGACACCACACAGCCGTATTAAAATAGGACCACAGCTTAGGTTAGTAGATGATGTTGGGGGTGACAGCTTAGGCTTACAAGGACTGGGGATGGGTGTTTGGTAAGCTTGCTGGACTATCAACATGACAGTCTGACAATACACTTTCCTTTCACAAGAAAACAGCAGAAAAAAAAAACAAAGTACAGAAAATTGCTGCAAGTTTTATATCGCCTCTGTGCATGCCATCAAACAGATATTAGAGCTCTGACAGAAAGTACAGCTATCTGCTCATTATTCTCTTTAGTAAAAGGAGTCGTGCATTTGTTTTTGTTTAATTCTTGAGATTGGGTTGGTTGATTCAAGTGCATTATTCACTGCTCCTCTCTTGTAAGGCCCTCATTGAAGCAGAGTTTTTGGATGCACTTATTAGAACATTAAGTGCATTTTGCAGGGTTCATACCCAGTTTAACCAATTTATAGACCTACTGATGTCTAGTTGCAACTTGCCGCTCTTGCAGACATTTTAAAGCCACACCTCTTTACTAGAGAATGACAGCCATGATCAGAGCCGGGACAAGGTCCTCCAGCACCCAAGCTTGAGACACCAAAGTGCGCCCCTCCATCCCTGCCACCCCAGCCGTCACACACTGCGTGCTATTAGACTAAGAGGCGCCACAGGGCCCACAACCTCCCCAACACCTTAATCTAGTTATCTGGCTTGCAGTCACTGCCATGTATCCCCTTTTCTTATTTCTTTCTGCTTCAAACACATTAGGAATGACAGCTGAATGAATTCTGCGCCCCCTCCTACACTGCGCCCTGAGGCTGGAGCCTCTCCAGCCTATGCCTCGGCCCGGCCCTGATAGATTATCAGTAGGCAAGAAGGTGTGGCTTCAAATAACTTAGCAAATCTCTCTCTCCTGCATACCCATGTGACTGAGGTGGGAGCAGGGGGCGTAACAATACCCCTGTGATGGCAGAGGGGCCTGGGAGCCTGCTTCTCCCCCTCCACCATCTTGGGGGCACCTGCATCATCGGCCATTTACAGGGTGGGATTGCATCTGCAAGGGGAGGCCCAGGATAATTTTGTTTTTTGGGGGCCTGAGCCCTTTTTACATGCCCGAGTGGGAGTGACTCATAAGGACTGAGAGTGAGCTGAATGAGGAGGAGGAGGAGGAACAGGGAATGTATGGATTGCTGCAGGATATATTTTATTATTTAAAATGTTTTTAACTAACCTTTTTTGATGCTCAGTTTGAAACTGTGTACTTGCATATAAATGAAACTCTGCCTGAACTGCCTTTTAGTAAATAACTCCCAATGTATGTTACTGCAATGCAGCTCCACCAAACACTGAAACCTTAGGGCAGGCTTGTGCAAGTGAGAACAATGCAGCATTTACATGTGTCAAGGCCCGGACCTGTAGCTGTACATATCCCATAAAAACACTGGTTAGGACAGTTTTGTGGCATATTTGCCCTTAGTGCAGTAATATTGGTTGTGCGCAGTCTGAGCCAATCATGTAACATGACACAAGGGACATGCTGCGTAGAATGCTCCTACAGACACATCTGATCTATGCCAGTGCATGGAATGTCAATGGAAGAGGTAGATCACATCTAGTGATAATGGACATGGATCTGCAGCGAGGAACGATTTGATACAACTCCAGTATTTTCGTGCAGTGATGCATCAACATGACATCAGAACACCCAATGAGGGGGCAATAAAAGACAGCGCACAATATATTTACTGTGTGTGGGCAATCCAAACCTAGGCATACACAGCATGCAAATCTCAAACTCAGCCCAAACTTATACTTCTGCCAGCCCCTCCTCCAGCCCAGCATCCCACAATGCAGTGTGGTTGCCTCTGCAAGCTACTGAGAAATGAATGCTAAGCATTGTGGGATACGATCCAAGCCTTAAATGCAGAATTCCCAGTACCTTTAATGTTTTTAGACAAGCCTTAAAAAGAGATCTGTAGTGAGGGGGATACAGAGTCTGACATCTTAATTCCCCTTTAAAGTGGACTAGAACCCTGTAATATGACTATTCCACATATAGGAAAGCCTAAATCAATTAGACAGAACTCACTTATAGCAATGAAAAGTACCTTTGGTGGAAGAGGGGGGAAAAAAAACTCTTGTCCGTCTTGTATGTTTCAATGCTGACTCCAGCTTAACTTTCTCTGCTCACTCAAGTATGCTGCTTCTGCTCACACACTAAGTTCAGAGAGCACAGGGAAGAGAGGGAATCCCTCCAGCCTAAACAGTAGTGCTCAGTCTCTCCACTCCTCACCATGTGCTTTGAGCTGCAACAGGATGTTTTTCGAGTGAGTGGAAGCAGCAGGCTTGAAGGAACAGAGAAAGTAGATAATTCTCCCATTATTCAAGAGAGAGTAGGCATGAAATTGTCCAGTCGGGGAAGTCATACTCCTGTATGAACAGATGCACTGGCAAGCAGTTACACAATTGTTTTTCTTTCATTTCAAAAGTTCAGTTTCAAAAGTAATACTACAGTAAACAACACGATTCCTTGGAAAATTGGCCAGGTGCAATTCAAGTTTTAGGAATTATTATTTGTTCAGTTGTTGTACTGATCATCTGCTTGTAATACTTTCTGGATCCCTGTCCCAGAACAAGTAGACAGATCAGGCGTTCTGATTCCTCTATAGCTGCATGCTTGTCCCAGGCAGGCGATCCTACTGAAGCCAACACATCAGCATGACAACCAGAAGACTAGCAGACTCTGTACACCCTTCCCTGCAGCAAGCCTATAAGGAGAATCAGTCCGGAATTGCAATCTTTGTAAACAGATGCTGGTATACTTCACTTGTACCTGCAGCATCATCTATCACCGCCCTTCTACACAGACATGCTGCATATTGTAGAGATATTTTAAAGTGCTGGTAAAGTTTATGAAACAAACAATACCCTAAAAAAAATGTCATTGAAAAAAAACAAGATTCACAAATGTATAAAGGTGGCCTTTAACGATAAAATTCAATCGTAATATTGATCAGAAACGATCATTCAAATCCACTAATGGAAGGAAAGCTGCTAACCAGTCCAATCAGTTTGATAGATTTTCTCCCCCCAAAAATATCCAATCAGTATTTCAATCGAATCGGACGATTGATCGTCTGGAGAATTGTATGGTTAAGGCAAAGTTCCAGATCCTGTATTGAAGTTTGAGCATTTTTAGCATGCAAATTGGAAAAGTAAAATGCGGATTTCGGTAATATCGTAACCTCCACTTCTCCCCTGGCATTGGTACCGCTAATAGCGTACAGTAGCTTTACTGGATGTATGTGAATCAGGGCCAATATATCTAAAGGTGCCCATTAAAAAGGGATCCTGAGCAGAGGTAAAAAAGGAAATCTGGACTTACATGGGGCTTCCTCCAGCCCCCGTAGCCCGTGAGGTCCCCCAGTGACCTCTCGGTTCCCTCCGTGGCCCCGTTGGTGGCTATGTAAACCTGGCGACTTCGGCTGCGTGGCACGCCCAGACACCTGGCGCATCATCGCATCTATCGCCGTAATGGTCCTGCGCATGCGAGGTTCAGTCTTTCAAGTACTGCACACGCGCCTTATGTTGATGGGCCTGATGACGTGCCGGGTGCCTGGACAGCGCATGCGCGACTTTGCCTGAAGTCGCGCACCTACCGGAGCCGCCGGCGGAACCACGGAGGGGACCCAGAGGACACACACACCTTGAAGGCTACAGGGGGCTGGAAGAAGCCCCAGGTAAGTCCAGAGTTCCTTTTCTCTACCTTTGCTCAGGGTCACAACCTGATCGATTGGTGGGCTCAAATGATAATTTCTAATGGGGGGGGGGGGTAGAATGGTAAGCAATCCAATCAGGCTACTTGAATAGCTTTGAAATTTAAATTGAGTGAACGATTGATAGAATGATTGTTTGCTCTCGAACAGCCTCATTGACGATACACATTTGATCGATCATACAGGGAGTTTGTACTGTTAAAGGGCACCTTTAGGTTCTGCAAGCCTGGAGTTCACTGGAGGATAGCAGCGATCCCGAAAACCTGGACGGACTTTACAGCAGCCTGTCTGCTATTCAGCAGCAAAAGTTTGGAACCCTCCACTGGGCCACATCAGACCATAGCAAGGGTAGCTTAAAGGTTAGGGAATTAGCAGTTATACAATTGACTGGTCCATTTCCAAGGTGCATACATTTGCATAAAATTAGCATGATCTATGCATCAACTCTCATTGCACATCTCTAGTAGCGACCAATCACATCTACAGGAATGCAAGTTGGTAAAGCAAAAAGAATCTATCCATCCCACTGACCCTGCTGTTAATAGAGTGAAGCAGGACTAAAACAATGACATCATCGGGAAAAGTTTTAAAGAGAACCCGAGGTGGGTTTGAAGATTATCTGCATACAGAGGCTGAATCTGCCTATACAGCCCAGCCTCTGTTGCTATCCCAAACCCCCCTAAGGTCCCCCTGCACTCTGCAATCCCTCATAAATCACAGCCACGCTGCTGACAAACAGCTTGTCAGAGCTGGTTGTGTTTATCTCTATAGTGTCAGTCTGCTGCTCTCCCTGCCTCCTGCAGAACTCCAGTCCCCGCCTGCATCCCTTCCCTCCCTGCTGATTGGAGGGAAGGGACGGGGGCAGGGACCGGAGCTATGCAGGAGGCGGGGGAGCAGCTGAGACTGACACTACAGATGTAAACACAGCCTCACAGCACGGCTGTGATTTATGAGGGATTGCAGAGTGCAGGGGGACCTTAGTGGGGTTTGGGATGGCAACAGAGGCTGGGCTGTATAGGCAGATCCAGCCTCTGTATGCAGATAACATTCTTTAAACACACCTCAGGTTCTCTTTAATTTGTGTCAAACATCTCCTACTAAACCCAAACCGGAGACACAATAGGAGGAGACTGAAGCCCTGCTTTTGGCAAACTCTTCAAATTCCGAGGACCTGGTTTAGTAAGGCAACTCCAGACACCTCACTGGATGAACGCTTCCCAGTCCCACTAACAGAGAGAGAGATACATTTGTGAATCTTTTTACAGCCCAACACCAGCCAAAACTTTTTAGTTTTGAGAAGAATTAAATAGGAGTTGAACCTGCCAGGTTTTTATTGCTGTCGGCATTCCCTTGAATAGAATCCCCTTCACTTCCTGCACTGGTGTAGTTGTCGTCCCGGTGGTGGTCAGCTAGGTGCGGGGAGAAGCCGAGAGATGGTTCTCCCTGAGCGCGAAAAAGTAGGGTAATATAACAAATATATTCCCCTACTGATTACCTAGCCCAGGGGTGGGCAAAGTTTTTCAGGATCAGGCCGCATACTGTCCCACATCCTCCTTCCCTTCCTCTATATTTTTTTGCAACGAGGAAGATAGAACTCACCCAATTACTCGTTCCAGCAACGATCTCCGTGGCAACAGCGGCATCATGTGACATGCTGTTACGTAATGACGGCATGCAACATGATGCCACTGTAGTCATGACGATTGTCACTGGAACAAGCAATTGGGCGAGTTCCTTTTATGTTCCATGCAGCACGCAAAATTTAAAATGGACTGCATAAAGGAGACAATAGGAGCAGAGGAAGCTGTACCTCTAGTGGCGGGCCACCTTCATGACGCTCTTGCGCCATAGTTTGCCCAGGTCTGACCTGGCCTGTCCTCTAGTGTTGTTTTTTGGGGTCTGGCTATTGCTGGCACCTCAAATTACAGTAGGACAAGACATATGCAGGCGCATAGCTATAACATTATAGCTATAGCAGCACCCAGGTCTAGCACCACACAGCGGGCAGAGAGTGCCAAAATGACTAGCTTTACTCCCCTACCCTCATCACACAGGGACAACAATAAATCCTCTGATAGGTTATATTGCCATTGGTCTCCTTCTGGGTAGAAAAATAGCTTCTCTTATAGACATGCAGAGCTCACAACAAAGCTCAGGAGCCTCCATGGCAGGAAGTGAGGTGAATTCTCCCAAGCAGGAAGTAGACAGCAGTAAAAATCCACACAGGTTCAATGCCTATAGATATAGGTTATGGCTCGAGTTGGGGGTTTAACGTCTCGTATGGTACAGGCTAGAACATTGGTTTGCCGCCCTTTAAAATAAAACTACAGAAATAGAGGAGATGTATCAAACACGGCTGCCTGGTGGGGCTATCTGGTCTTTTTCTCGTCGTCTGATTGGTCGGAGCCGGAATCGGAGGGACACTTTACCACACATCTTCTGGGGAACCAGCCCCGAACTATGAGTCCGTCTGGAAGAAAATTTTCAAGAAAAGAAAAGGAAGACCAAGTTTAAAAGCCTGACGACATTTAATGAGAAACACCAAGATCATTTTTACACACAAAATATATTTAAAGTGCACCTGAACTCTTGCACAGGACACAAGGAAAATGGAGAGAAATGCACCCTGTACGTTTTTAGAGAGAAGAGCTTGTCTAATTCTCCCTCATCTGTATGTAATCACAAGTATAATTTAATCTCTCAGCAGCGTTAACACAGAAATTCGCCAGTCCTCGGCAGATACTGCTAATATGTGAACTCAGGATGTTAACCCATTCTCCGCTTCCATGAAAGCAGGACGTAGACACACTGCATATTTATTGCAGGAGTTGTGTAAGCTGTTGCTTATCTTTTAGAGCAGAGAGGAATTTTCTGAGTTCAGGTCCGCTTTAAATTCAGTTACAAATTACAGAGTAAATTCAATTACACATTCCACAGATTCAGTGTAATGAGGAGACATCGTAACTCATTCAAACATAACTAGGTAAGGCTACATACGATGTTTGTTATAGGCTAAAGCAAATTGTAGAGTTTTAAAAACCTTCTTACCCGCACAAGTATTAAAAAGGAATTATGACTGGCTGTTGTAGCTTACTGGTTGGCAGCCTCTTCTGAGGTAAGTACTGTATTACCCCTAAAATAAGACCTCCCCCTGAAAAGAAGTCCTAGCTCATATTTCAAGCATGCTTGAAATATAATCCCTCCTCCAAAAACAAGACCTAGCTGCAGTGGAAGAGGCAGGAACACAGGGACACAGCGAAGAGCAAGGGCCGGGAGTTGGCTATGTCCTGGGGGGGGGGGGGGGGGGGGGATCTGGCTATGTCCTGGGGGGGGGGGGGGGATCTGGCTATGTCCTGGGGGGGGGGGGGGATCTGGCTATGTCCTGGGGGGGGGGGGGGGGATCTGGCTATGTCCTGGGGGGGGGGGGGGAGGAATCTGGGTTTATACAACACCTCCCTGAAAATAAGCCCTAGCACTTATTTTGAAGGAAAAAGACAGTGTCTGTGTATTTTTGGGGAAACATGGGGTATCTAAATGGGGCACTTTTTTCCTACAACCACACTTCAATAGACTTTGTAGCTGAAATAGATACGCACCTTTGGGAAGTTCATCCTCAAAAATCTTGTCTCCGTACATCCAGTGTCTGCGAAAATAAAAGTGTTAAAGTTCAATCCCACTTTCACTATAAAACATTTTCTGTGACCTCACTAATGTTAACTTTATCAACAGTAGTACATTAGTTTGCTTAGTAAGGGCCTTGACACACCAAACAATGTTCTGCGAGTCGTTAATAATAAAAAAAGAAGAAAAAAAGGCCACCATTAACTTATATTAAAATTGTGGTAAAATCACAGCAAAGTCGCAATATTTCTGAAAGATCACGCTGCAATTTTAATGTAAGTGAATGGAGGCTTTTTTTTTTAGAAAATGCTATTTGGAGCGTCAGGGCCTGTTTGAAACAGGTGCTCTTTAATGGCAGGTGATGTCAGGGAACAGCTTGGGAAGATTTTCCTGAGTTTCTCCCACGCACTCCAGCTATGTGCTGAAATGCTACATTGCCCCGTGATTTCTTATTCTATGATCTGTTTCTGCGTTCGCATGAAACCGCCGTCAGGAGACTTGGGCACAGGATACAGTCGGTATACGGCTTACCCTGCTCCTGCACAAGTCCTGGCAGCGTTAATTTCTATTACCATCCAGGTCGACGTGGATGGTGGGGAATGATTTAATTCGGCTGTCAACTATTGTTTTGCAACAAGTGCGGACGAGAGAGAGACCCTGCGGCTGAGGGAGAGACCAGGAGCGGAACACCGCGGAAGTCCTCCTTTCACTGTGTAGACCCAGCGGATAGGCAGCGGCAAGGATCTTACATGCTGAAAAAACTCTGGGACGCGTAAGTGCAATGTTTATATGCGACCAGAGGCAAACTGTACAGGATTACGCTATGTATCTTTTTATATTTTTTTATTGAGATTACTTGATTGGATTAAAAGAAGATTTACAACACTGATTCTAGGCCATTGATTGACATCTAATCTAAGCGTTGTCTCCACCTGCAAGCGGAGGTGGGCAGCATCTGGTGAGCCTTTAGGCATACATTTCCTTGGGGATTTGCACTGAGTGATCACTGAGTGAGATTACAGGCACAGAGGTTCTGTCTATGCACCGGTTTCTACTGAAGTTAAAAAATTGTGTCATTGCCAGTGGAACTTTTTGAATATTTTGAACGTTATTACCCTATGTGGAGTCTAATTTTATTTTTAGGTCCGGAGAGCGCAGCAGCCTTTTAAACCATTTACCATATTCTGGATATTCTGCAGCGATCCCAGGGGACTGGTGAACAAATTGACTTTTTCTTTTTATGTGAACTGTGGCGCAGTGTTTTAAATTCATTATTGTTTTGTCCGCATGTGTGTGCAAAGGTTTCCAGAGCACGTGAAAATTTGCATTCAATTGTTGAAAAATGCTCACGAAAACCGGCCCCCTGCCTTAGAACTGCTGGACAAGCCTGACTCGCCAATACCCTTTTCAGCTATTTTCCTGTGGACGAGTCGGGCTCCTCCATAAAGCCAGGGAGGCTATAGAAGGACTCTAGTACCCAAAGTTTAAAGAAAAAGGGAGAGGACATACTTCAAGCCTCGGGTAGCCAAAACAAGTTCTCCTTTCCTCAGCTTCATCCGCGGCTCCTCTGAGCAGGGTGTGGTGAAGAAGGTTCGGATGCCTTTGGTAAGAGGGCAGCAAGCGCCACTGTAGTCTTCCACAGCTCTGTACCGAATCTGGAGGTACAACAAATCATGCTAAAAGCTCCATTCATAGGCTTTGAGTTCCTCACACTGACCACATGGAGCAATACTCACACTGCGCACTCTCTTGTCTGCCTTCTGCTTCAGCTGCTCCACCTGGTGGAGAGACAAGACACAGCGATACATCATTCCACAGGACATCACACAGAAAACCAGGGGGAAACTTGTGCAAACAGGGGCATTGCATACATGCCAGAAGACCCAGTGCATCCTTAGGGTCCTTTAACACTTAAAGGACACATACCAGCTTAACCTGCCTGGCGTTCTATTAAGATCGCCAGGCAGGCTGCGGGAGGGTTTTTTTTGAATAAAAAAAAAACTATTTCATGCAGCCAACTGAAAGTTGGCTGCATGAAAGCCCACTAGAGGGCGCTCCGGAGGCGTTCTTCCGATCGCCTCCGGCGCCCAGAATAAACAAGGAAGGCCGCAATGAGCGGCCTTCCTTGTTTTGCTTATATCGTCGCCATAGCGACGAGCGGAGTGACGTCATCGACGTCAGCCGACGTCCTGACGTCAGCCGCCTCCGATCCAGCCCTTAGCGCTGGCCGGAACTTTTTGTTCCGGCTACGCTGGGCTCAGGCGGCTGGGGGGACCCTCTTTCGCCGCTGCTCGCGGCGGATCGCCGCAGAGCGGCGGCGATCAGGCAGCACACGCGGCTGGCAAAGTGCCGGCTGCGTGTGCTGCACTTTATTTGAGCCAAATCGGCCCAGCAGGGCCTGAGCGGCAGGCTCCGGCGGTACTGGACGAGCTGAGCTCGTCCAGACCGCCCAGCAGGTTAACAGAAGAAAAGAAAAAAGGATTTACTTACCCAGGGCTTCCTCCAGCCCCAGCAGCAGATATGTCCCTCGCTGTAGCTCCATTTTCAGCCATTGGCCCAGGGGTCCCTTCTGGTGCAGATTCCGACGTGCATCTACTGCGCAACAGCTGCTCTCAGTAGCACTGACGCAGTCTGGAGTGTTCTGCGCTACTACTGCGCAGTACACTCCAGACTACATCAGCGTGGCCCAGAGGGGCTCTCGCGCAGGCACAGTAGAGGCCGACCTGGCGAGGTCGGCATCTGCACTGGAGGGGACTGGGAGCCACCGGAGCTGCAGCGAGGGCGCAGGATGGCTGCCAGGGGCATAAGGAAGTAAGTATTAGCTCGGACCTAGCCCTCAGTTATAACTGACTGATTTTCAAAGTAATGCTCATGTTTTCCTACAGCACAGTTCCCACTATATGCGTTTTAACTGAGGGTAGGAACACACTAAGCAGAATTGCAGGAATTTTCCCCATAGCACATAGTGGAAAACGCATATGTGATTCTGCCTAGTGTGTTCCTACCTTGAAAGCTTTTCACAATGTACTGCTATGGAGGAGAAAAAAAATGCTTACCAAAGCATTAAAGTGAAGGTTCAAGCTAAAAAAACAAAACAAAATCCACTTACCTGGGGCTTCCTCCAGCCCGTTGCAGCCATTCTGTGCCCTTGCCGCAGCTCCGGTGGCTCCAAGTCTTCCCTGCTGCAGAAGCCGACCTCGCTAGGTTGGCTTCTTCTGCACTTCACCGCGCGGGTCACGTGGTCCAGCCGACATAATCAGGATTATACTGCACAGGAGCAGAGCTACTGCGCCGTACAATCCTGATGACGTCGGACGGACCACGTGACCTGCGCTGTGGAGCGCACAAGAAGCCAACCCGGAAGCCGACTTGGTGAGGTCGGCTTCTGCGGCGAAGGACACCAGGAGCCACCGGAGCTGCGGCGAGGGCACAGAACGACTGCCAGGGGCTGAAGGAAGCTCCAGGTAAGTGGAGTTTGTTTTTTTTTTTCTGCTTGGATGTTTCTTTTAAGTGTAAAAGGGCCCTTAGGCATAATGAGGAGGTAATTATCAGTCCTTCCATGGACAACTGTTGCGAAACTTTGTAAAATTTAAAATGTATATAAAGTTGTATATAAGGTAAATGCACTATAAAATTTCTCCTATGTAGCTCCCACTTACAGTCGCTAGTAAAAATATGACAGATTTTGGACTAGTCCAGCTCATGGGGGATTTTCAGTATTCTCTTTAGTCTTTTCAAAAGCACTCCTTGGAAAGGACTTTTACAGCAGCACTGGAATGCCTTCTGTACACACTATTCTGGCACTGCCATCTAGGGAGCACTTTTAAAGAGGATCTTCAGTAAAAAAGAACAATGAATAAAATTGCTATTTTTTACACTATTCATTTATAGATTATTAAAAGACCTATGTCGCGAAAATTTTAAAATTTAAAATATATGTAAACTTCTACAATTAAGAAGTACGTTTCTTCCAGAGTAAAATGAGCGATAAATTACTTTTCTCCTATGTTGCGGTCACTTACAGTAGGTATTAGGAATCTGACAGAACCGACAGGCTTTGGACTAGCCCATCTCCTGATGGGGGGGTTCACAGGGATTTCTTTATTTTCAAAATGCACTTAGTGAATGGCAGTTGCTCTGTCCAACTGCCAAAAAAAGTGTTTGGTGAACACAGAGGCTGGCCAGCATCTTTGTATAAATCTTTTTCAGGGAGTGACTTTATAAAGAATAAAGTGCTGAGAATCCCCTATGGAGAGATGGACAAGCCCAAAACCTGTCGGTTCTGTCAGATATCTATTACTTACTGTAAGTGACAGCAACATAGGGAAGAAGTAATGTATGGCTCATTTTACTCAGGAAGAAACATAATTCTTATTTGTATGTTTTTTAAATTTTAAGATTTTCGCAACATTTCCTCTAAGTCAGTGTTTGCCCATTGTAAAATCTCTCCTCTCCCCGATATACATTCTGGAATTAATCACTGGTGCTGACATCTCTAGTTCTACCAGGAGATCTGTACAGAATGTTTGTTACTGAGAGTTCTATGCACAGAGGGAGATATTGCTTGCTTGACAGTTGGAAAAAGCCATTATTTCCCACAATGCAACGAGGTACACAGACAGACTGTCAGGACCATGGTCCTGACATCAAACTGTAGGAGGGGTTTCACCACAATATCAGCCATACAGACCCCCCTGATTTATTCAAGAAAAGGTAAATATTTCTCGCGGTAAAGGGGGTATCAGCTACTGATTGGGATTAAATCAAATCCTGGGTTAAAGTTCCTATTTCAACGTCTAAACACAGCTGCCCCTCACAAGCTCTTACCGTCAGTGAGTACTGGCCGCAGCCTTCCCGTACCGGCCACTCTATACCGTCACCCTCTGGAGAGCCGGACCAGTTGAAGACCTGGCGGAAATTCTTCCAGCGGCTGCCCATATCATAGGGGAAGATGAACTTCTCTCCAGTCTGGTAATACTGTATTCTGTCCTTAGCCTACACACGGAACAACAAGATAGCAATATTCACACGAGAAATATGTAATATAGGGAATTTCTAGAAAAGCCCCTCTGTAATGTCCCCTCTGGTTGCCTATAAAAGCCTCCAGTACCGATCTCAGCCATTCTACAGATTCAGTATATGAGCCTAGCAGCTAAAGGGGACTTTGTTAATAAACGCTCCAGCACACCATGAGCGCAGCTTTGTAAAGGTTATGTATGGTAGATGGCTCCTCTACAATAACCACCTCAGAGCAAAAACTGAAGCCTTTGATTAGGCAGTTTTCAAAAATAACATGTAAACAACATGTGCTGGAGTTTGTAAAGCAACAATGAGAGTTAGTCAGATCCAGGGCTGTGGAGTCGGTACAAAAATTCACCGACTCCAACTCCTCAGTTTAGGATTCCACCGACTCCGACTCCTCTAATTTGCATATTACAATCTTGTTGATTGAAAGTATGTAACATGAAATTCGTCTCTTAACTGCCAACGCTTAGGAATTTTAAAAGACAACTGAAGTGAGAAGGATATGGAGACTGCCATATTTATTCCCTTTTGTCATAGACTAAAACTAGTCCTTGGTAAGAGTACTTGTAAAAAGGTACAGGCCGGAACAAAGAACATCTATCAGGCCCTAGGCAATGTAACTGTGGGTACATGTAAGAATGATGTGCAGGTACTCTGCAGGGGAATGAGGAGATTCTTCCTCTATTACACATTCTTCATGCACAATCTGAAGCAGGTTTATGGGTGATAGACAACACCTCTGTGTTCAATGTGCACAACATTCTCAGTGGATTCCCTGCAGCTCTGTGGAGAGTGCATATGTAGAGTATAGTACTACTGTGTAACAAAGTAAACCTGAGACAGATGAAACTAAAGTTTTATACATACCTGGTGCTTCCTCCAGCTCCCTTCAGGCTAATCAGTCCCTCGCTGTCCTCCTCCGCCACCTGGATCTTCTGCTATGAGTCCAGGTACTTGAGCCAGTCTGGCGTAGTGCGCATGCACACACTCCGCCATCGGGAGCGTACTACACCTGCGCAGCACTATTGTGCAGGTGCAGAACGCTCCTGGCTGTGGAAGCGGCATGCGGCCGGACTGCGTGGACTGGCTAAATTACCAGGACTCATAGCAGAAGATCCAGGTGGTGGAGGTGGACAGCGAGGGACTGATTAGCCTGAAGGGGGCTGGAAGAAGCCCCAGGTATGTATAAAACTTTTCTTTTCATCCTTCTCAGGTGCCCTTTAATTTGTAGTCACTAAACCAAATTTTAACAACATATCAAATTATTTGATTTCATGAGCAAAGAGAGTGCATACATTTGCATAAATCAGAATCAATGCAGAATTATTTCCATCTCATTGACCATCTCTATTAGTGGCACGGCTACACATCAGGCTTTATACTTACAGCATAGATGTTATTTAGTATATATGAGATTCCTGTGTACACATGATATATACAGTCACAATCAGATGTGTATATCTGACTTTAAAAATACGGGGACTGCTTTATTGAAGCAGCACAAGTAACTAATTTTGATTGGTTTATTTCATTTTTGCAGACTAAGCACAGCTATTACTGTATGTATAAATTATTTATGATGACTATTATCTGAGAAATAGAACATTTTATCATATTTTCTATTTTAATTACAGTTTAAATTCATTAGGAGTCGGAGCATTTTTTCCCGACTCCGACTCCAGGCACCCAAAATTACTCCGACTCCAGGCACTCAAAATTGCCCCGACTCCGACTCCACAGCCCTGGTCAGATCACCTTCATGCTTTTTTCTTAGCTTATCTAGGCCAAGCAAGTAAAGTGTGGTCCGGTGTTATTCGAGGAGCAGAAATGCAGACATCAAACCAACAAACGTTTATTCCGGTGATACCGTTAATGATAAATGCTGCCAGAGTTCATTGGACTGAGGAAGTCTTTTTACATTTCAAAGGGGCTACAACTGTGAGACATCATGTCTGATTGAGCCTACAGAATCATATAGAAGTCTGTATGTGATTTAAAACTTATTGTACGGTTCTGATCCAGTTCTGTATAATGCCTGAAGAAGAAACTTAAAGAGAGTCTGAAGCGAGAATAAATCTCGCTTCAGACCTCATAGATAGCAGGGGCATGTGTTCCCCTGCTAAACCACCGCTATCGCGCCGCTAAACGGGGGTCCCTTCACCCCCAAATCCCCTCGGTGCAGCGGGGGAGCGCTTCCTGGTTGGGGCAGGGCTAACCGCCGCAGCCCTGCCCCACGCGCGTCTGTCAGTGCGTATCTCCGCCTCTCCCCCGCCCCTCTCAGTCTTCCTTCACTGAGAGGGGCGGGGGAGAGGCGGCGATGCGCCGCTGATAGACGCGACTGGAGGCAGGGCTGCAGCCGTTAGCCCTGCCTCCAGGAACGACCAACTTTGCGACCAAGTCTTGCGGGGGTGGGTTTGGGGGTGAAGGGACCCCCGTTTAGCCGCGGGATAGCTGCGTTTTAGCAGGGGCACACATGCCCCTGCTAACTATGAGCTCTGAAGCGAGATTTATTCTCGCTTCAGAGTCTCTTTAACGTTTCCAAAGCTTGCAATAAACCATGTACAGTTAAGGTGCGTACACACGCACTACTATAAGGAACGACGGGTTCGTCAGACCCTCCCGCTGGGCCTGCGTTCCGCCGATAGTAGAGCATGTGTACAGTTTGCCGGCAGACTGATAACACGGTTTCTGAATGATCCGCTAAGCGGATTGGTCAGAAACAGTATTATCAGTCTGCCAACAGACGCCAGCCCAGCGGGAGGGTCTGACGGACCCGTCGTTTCTTATAGTAGTGCGTGTGTACGCACCTTTAGCCATTAAAGGTATCACCAGAAGCAACGTTTGTTGGTTTGAGGTCTGCATTTCTTATCTAGGCTCTGATTCAATTAACTTCTCTCGTGAGTATTCTCCCAGAAGCAGCTTTCATACCTTATCAATAAAACATTTTTTATTCACTACCAAGTAAAAAAGTCAAAAGGCGTCCATACATCTGGGGATCATGGCAGATTTGACCGAGACACAAATCTCTGTCTGATCAAATCTGATTGGTGATGAGAGAGAAATGTCAGCAGGCCAACTCCCAATCGATTTCAGCATAAAATATCTCGGGATTCGGTCGAGGCTGCCGCCTCGTCGTCGTTTCCCTCCAGGTGTATAAATGTCCCCCCCATGTGTGCATTTATACATCCGTCTTCAGAATCCCGCTGCTTCATTAGCGCTATACACGCTACTGGCGTTAGAATGTGGGATGTCATAAACAGACGAGACACAATTATACACTAAGTGGGACAGTGCCGTGGGTTTTACCACTAGTCCCAATATCATTCACCATTGCCACGCACACCCAATTGAGCAGGATGGCCTGACATCTTGCAGCATGTCCGATCGATACATGTGACCAATTTCGGGCTGAAATTAGTCACATCGCGCATGCTCTTGGCGGCACCAATTTTTATCAGATTAAATAATTATCAAATTGGATCGTTGATCGGCAGCCAAGTCAAGAGATGTACGGCCCCCTAAAGTAGGTTGTCCCAAATTGAATAAAGTTTAATATTGCTTTTCTAAACTACTTTTAGCACTTTTCCACTTGGAAGGTGCAAACATATATTTTACAATGACAACAGGAAACTTTGAAGATGAGAAATCCTCTCTTGTGAGAAAACCTATAGGAAACGGTAAGTGACCTTAATCTGCCAGCTCAGAGTTTGGATCCGCTTTAACCTCCCTAGCGGTATCGATGGATTTACACGTCAATACAAAACATGCTGTAAACAGTATTATATGCATATACTGCACAGTATACTAGACCCTTGCTTGACACATTTTGGCAAGTTACCGGAAAAAAAAAAAAAAGTTATGAAAATTAATTGGATCACTTTTTGCACAGAAATCCTGGGGAAATTGAACGCCAGGGAGGTTAAAGGACATCCGGGGTGAAAATTATTATTATTATTTTTTAGATCTCTCACAGTTTTATTTTATATTTAATCTAGTTTTTACTGTTTCATTGTCTCTGCTCAATGACACCTTCATTGCAGTATGCCAGAGCTTAAATCTATGAATCATTAGCTAGGGGTGTGCGTGTGTGGCTAGGTGTGCGTGTGGCTAGGGGTGCGTGTGGGTGTGTGTGTGTGTGGCTAGGGGTGTGTGTGTGTGTGTGTGTGAGTGGCTAGGGGTGTGTGTGTGTGTGTGGGGCTAGGGGTGTGTGTGTGTGTGTGTGGGGCTAGGGGTGTGTGTGTGTGTGGGGCTAGGGGTGTGTGTGTGTGTGTGTGGCTAGGGGTGTGTGTGTGTGTGTGTCTAGGGGTGTGTGTGTGTGTGTGTGTGTGTGTGTGGCTAGGGGTGTGTGTGTGTGTGGCTAGGGGTGTGTGTGTGTGTGTGGCTAGGGGTGTGTGTGTGTGTGTGTGGCTAGGGGTGTGTGTGTGTGTGTGGCTAGGGGTGGGTGTGTGTGTGTGTGTGAGTGGCTAGGGGTGTGTGTGTGTGTGTGTGTGAGTGGCTAGGGGTGTGTGTGTGTGTGTGTGTGAGTGGCTAGGGGTGTGTGTGTGTGTGTGTGTGTGTGGCTAGGGGTGTGTGTGTGTGGGGCTAGGGGTGTGTGTGTGTGTGTGTGTGTGTGTGTGTGTGTGTGTGTGTGTGTGTGTGTGTGTGTGTGGCTAGGGGTGTGTGTGTGTGTGTGGCTAGGGGTGTGTGTGTGTGGCTAGGGGTGTGTGTGTGTGTGTGTGGCCAGGTGTGTGTGTGTGTGGCCAGGTGTGTGTGTGTGTGTGTGGCCAGGTGTGTGTGTGTGTGGCCAGGTGTGTGTGTGTGTGTGGCCAGGTGTGTGTGTGTGGCCAGGTGTGTGTGTGTGTGGCCAGGTGTGTGTGTGTGTGTGTGTGTGTGGCCAGGTGTGTGTGGCCAGGTGTGTGTGTGTGTGTGTGTGGCCAGGTGTGTGTGTGTGTGTGTGTGTGTGGCCAGGTGTGTGTGTGTGTGGCCAGGTGTGTGTGTGTGTGGCCAGGTGTGTGTGTGTGTGGCCAGGTGTGTGTGTGTGTGGCCAGGTGTGTGTGTGTGTGGCCAGGTGTGTGTGTGGCTAGGGGTGTGTGTGTGTGGCCAGGTGTGTGTGTGTGTGGCCAGGTGTGTGTGTGCGTGGCTAGGGGTGTGTGTTTGTGTGTGTGTGTGTCTAGGGGTGTGTGTGTGGCTAGGGGTGTGTGTGTGTGTGTGTGTGTGTGGCTAGGTGTGTGTGTGTGTGTGTGTGGCTAGGGATGTGTGTGTGTGTGTGTGTGTGTGTGTGTGTGTGTGTGTGTGGCTAGGGATGTGTGTGTGTGTGTGTGGCTAGGGATGTGTGTGTGTGTGTGTGGCTAGGGATGTGTGTGTGTGTGTGTGGCTAGGGATGTGTGTGTGTGTGTGTGTGTGTTGCTAGGGGTGTGTGTGTGTGTGTGTGTGTGTGTGTTTATTTGTGTTTGTCTGTGTGTGAGTGCGCGCGCGCGTGCGTGTGGCTAGGGGTGTGTGTGTGGCTAGGGGTGTGTGTGTGTGTGTGTGCGTGGCTAGGGGTGTGTGTGTGTGTGTGCATGGCTGGGGGGGGGGTGTGTGTGCGTGGCTAGGGGGTGTGTGTGTGCGTGGCTAGGGGGTGTGTGTGTGCGTGGCTAGGGGGTGTGTGTGTGCGTGGCTAGGGGGTGTGTGTGTGCGTGGCTAGGGGGTGTGTGTGTGCGTGGCTAGGGGGTGTGTGTGTGCGTGGCTAGGGGGTGTGTGTGTGCGTGGCTAGGGGGTGTGTGTGTGCGTGGCTAGGGGGTGTGTGTGTGCGTGGCTAGGGGGTGTGTGTGTGCGTGGCTAGGGGGTGTGTGTGTGCGTGGCTAGGGGGTGTGTGTGTGCGTGGCTAGGGGGTGTGTGTGTGCGTGGCTAGGGGGTGTGTGTGTGCGTGGCTAGGGGGTGTGTGTGTGTGTGGCTAGGGGGAATGTGTGCGTGTGTGTGGCTAGGGGTGTGTGTGTGTGTGGCTAGGGGTATGTGTGTGTGTGTGTGTGTGGCGCTAGGGGTTTGTGTGTGTGTGTGTGTGGCTAGGGGTTTGTGTGTGTGTGTGTGTGTGTGTGGCTAGGGGTTTGTGTGTGTGTGTGTGGCTAGGGGTTTGTTTGTTTGTGTGTGTGTGTGTGTGTGGCTAGGTGTGTGTGTGGCTAGGTGTGTGTGTGGCTAGGTGTGTGTGTGTGTGGCTAGGTGTGTGTGTGTGTGGCTAGGTGTGTGTGTGTGTGGCTAGGTGTGTGTGTGTGTGGCTAGGTGTGTGTGTGTGTGGCTAGGTGTAGGTGTGTGTGGCTAGGTGTAGGTGTGTGTGGCTAGGTGTAGGTGTGTGTGGCTAGGTGTAGGTGTGTGTGGCTAGGTGTAGGTGTGTGTGGCTAGGTGTAGGTGTGTGTGGCTAGGTGTAGGTGTGTGTGGCTAGGTGTAGGTGTGTGTGGCTAGGTGTAGGTGTGTGTGGCTAGGTGTAGGTGTGTGTGGCTAGGTGTAGGTGTGTGTGGCTAGGTGTAGGTGTGTGGCTAGGTGTAGGTGTGTGTGGCTAGGTGTAGGTGTGTGTGGCTAGGTGTAGGTGTGTGTGGCTAGGTAGGTGTGTGTGGCTAGGTAGGTGTGTGTGGCTAGGTAGGTGTGTGTGGCTAGGTAGGTGTGTGTGGCTAGGTAGGTGTGTGTGGCTAGGTAGGTGTGTGTGGCTAGGTAGGTGTGTGTGGCTAGGTAGGTGTGTGTGGCTAGGTAGGTGTGTGTGGCTAGGTAGGTGTGTGTGGCTAGGTAGGTGTGTGTGGCTAGGTAGGTGTGTGTGGCTAGGTAGGTGTGTGTGGCTAGGTAGGTGTGTGTGGCTAGGTAGGTGTGTGTGGCTAGGTAGGTGTGTGTGGCTAGGTAGGTGTGTGTGGCTAGGTAGGTGTGTGTGGCTAGGTAGGTGTGTGTGGCTAGGTAGGTGTGTGTGGCTAGGTAGGTGTGTGTGGCTAGGTAGGTGTGTGTGGCTAGGTAGGTGTGTGTGGCTAGGTAGGTGTGTGTGGCTAGGTAGGTGTGTGTGGCTAGGTAGGTGTGTGTGGCTAGGTAGGTGTGTGTGGCTAGGTAGGTGTGTGTGGCTAGGTAGGTGTGTGTGGCTAGGTAGGTGTGTGTGGCTAGGTAGGTGTGTGTGGCTAGGTAGGTGTGTGTGGCTAGGTAGGTGTGTGTGGCTAGGTAGGTGTGTGTGGCTAGGTAGGTGTGTGTGGCTAGGTAGGTGTGTGTGGCTAGGTAGGTGTGTGTGGCTAGGTAGGTGTGTGTGGCTAGGTAGGTGTGTGTGGCTAGGTAGGTGTGTGTGGCTAGGTAGGTGTGTGTGGCTAGGTAGGTGTGTGTGGCTAGGTAGGTGTGTGTGGCTAGGTAGGTGTGTGTGGCTAGGTAGGTGTGTGTGGCTAGGTAGGTGTGTGTGGCTAGGTAGGTGTGTGTGGCTAGGTAGGTGTGTGTGTGTGTGTGTGTGTGTGTGTGTGTGGCTAGGTGTGTGTGTGTGTGGCTAGGTGTGTGTGTGTGTGTGTGGCGCTAGGTGTGTGTGTGTGTGTGTGTGTGTGTGTGTGTGTGTGTGTGTGTGTGGCTAGCTAGGGGTGTGTGTGCGTGTGGCTAGGTGTGTTATTTGACATGAGAGGGAGCAGGGCAGACAGTAAAAGAGAACAAAAAAAATCCTGACCATCTGCTTTACTGCACAGAGCTCACCAAGAGGGGACTATCTGCTTCTTAACAAAAAAAGTTGAGCTTCACTTTAAGCAATCTCCCTCATTAGCTAACGGAGTAGATTAAAGTTTTACTCTTTGAGGCCAGCTCAGGTCCCTCTCTGTCAGCTCTGAGTCAAGCCAAACAATGCAAAGTACAGCTTTGATCTTCTCACTCAGTGAAAGAAGATTAAACTGACAACAGCTGTGATGTTCAGTTCTGTCAGAGAACATTACAGAGGTGTGGGAGCCCCTTATTACAGAAGGGCTCCGCTGACGACACAGCAGACGTGCGTACGCACCTTCTCTTCTATCCAGGCTTCAATGGAGGTTTTATTTTGCAGAATCACTTTCATCTAGAAACACAGAAGAAACAGCAGATCAGAGCCAATGGCTGCACAGCGCGTCTTACAATTTACCCTTCATTACAGCACAATGCCTGTTTTGACGGCACGTCAGTCAGTCAAGAAACACAATGGCCACCTGGCGAGCGCCTAATACGTCTGGATGGGAGCGTGGCTTTGTGCGGCCGCCGCGCGTTCCGCTCAGCGTGGATGCCGTCTTTTGTGTACTGTTTAACCGGAAGAAAAAAAAAAACACATCGGCTGCGTTTGTGATAAAAAAGCCCAATTACCAAATGGAGCCGATCGCAAAACAGCGCCGGGAAATGAGGATCTGTCTCGTCTCCAGCGGCAGGGGTTGCGCGGCGCTGTAACACAATCTGATGACAATGTTTCCGTTCGCTATTGTGTGTTCTGTTTGAACGCCGACTAAATAAAAGTACGCCGCTACCTGGTGATCAGGCTGTGTCTCTCCATGCTTCTGTCCGACAACAAACATCAAAACACCTGTCTGATGAGGCAGACATTAAAGCAAACCTGTCATACGCAGGGGTCGTCTCTGCTTACTTTTGCCCACTACTTATGGAGACAGTAACTCACAGGAAAAGTACACAGGTCGGGACTTCTGACAGGATAGCATACAGGTTTCTTCCAGGACAATGAAGTCGTAAGATAGAGACAGCCAGGAAACAAGTGACTTCTTTGGGCCTAGTCACAGGGGTGGTAAAAGAACATTTGAAGGGAGAGGGATATGGAGGCTGACATTTTATTTCCTTTTAAACTAGATACCAGTTCCCTGGCAGTCCTGAACTCTTTGGCTGCAGTAGTGTCTGAATCACACACCCGAAACACGCATGCAGCTAATCTAGCCAGATTTAAGTCAGAAACCTTTGATCTGCATGCTTGTTTAGGGCCTATAGCTTAAAATAATAGAGGCAGAGGATCAGCAGGAAAGCCAGGCAATGTGCATTGTTAAAAAGAAAATAAATGTGTCAGCCTAAATATTGCTCTCATTTCAGTTGTGCTTTAAAAAGAGGTGTTCAGTAATGCCTAGTTGAGATGGATGGATAAAAAGTAGCGTGGATGCAACACTCCCCAACTAAAATAGATCAGTTGCCGTTAACTACAAATGCAGGTATGCAATAAGGCTGGCAGGAGGTTAGCAGCCCCCCGGGCGCCATTACAAGGAGATGGAACGCAAGAACAGGAAGCAGAAAGAAGTACGTACATGCTTGCAGGACCCCAGCAAGTGAGTATTTGCTTCACCCCGCCTCTGCATCCCCCCCACCTGGCTCTATACTGCGGGCACCTATCTTGGCTACCTATACTGCGGACATCTATTGCTGGCTATCTATACTGGCTACACCTATCCCTGGCTATCTATTCTGTGGCCACCTATTACTGGCTACATCCATCTCTGGATACCTATACTGCGCCACCTATTACTGGTTACATCCATCCCTGGATACCTATACTGCGGCCGCCTATTACTGGCTACATCCATCTCTGGATACCTATACTGCAGCCGCCTATTACTGGCTACATCCATCTCTGGATACCTATACTGCGCCACCTATTACTGGTTACATCCATCCCTGGATACCTATACTGCAGCCGCCTATTACTGGCTACATCCATCTCTGGATACCTATACTGCGGCCGCCTATTACTGGTTACATCCATCTCTGGATACCTATACTGCGCCACCTATTACTGGTTACATCCATCCCTGGATACCTATACTGCGGCCGCCTATTACTGGCTACATCCATCTCTGGATACCTATACTGCAGCCGCCTATTACTGGCTACATCCATCCCTGTTGAAAATATACTGTGGCCACTTAATACTGGCTACCCCTATCCCTGACTACCTATACTTTGGCCACCTATTACTGGCTACACCTATATTGCGGCCACCTATTACTGGCTGCACCCATTCCTGGCTACCTATACAGGGGCCACCTATTACTGGCTAAACCTATTCCTGGCTACTTATACTGGAGGCACCTATACCCAACTAGCTATACTGGAGGCATCTATAACCGATCATCCTATGGGGGGAGGAGGTGGATGTCTGTAAAAACCGGCGCCGGAGATTTGAGCGCAGCCGCTGCCGCCATAGGCACTCAGTGAGTAATTTGGGCGGGTCAAAAGACAGAGCAAAAAAATTATTATAAAAACATTGTTGCCAGCAATAGCTGAATTCCCTCTCTCACCACTATCCATGGTGACCTGGAGGGGAATAGTATTTAACGTCACCAGGAGCAAGGTGAGCCGTTTTACAACTTTACCCTGCACCCAAATCTCCAGGCGGCTTAAGCATATGAATGCCGAGGGAGTGGGGCACATCTGGCTATCATACTGGTGTGTGTGTGTGTGTGTGTGTGTGTGGGGGGGGGGGGCACATTATTTAACTACTTGAGGACAGCAGTGTTAAACCCCCCTAAAGACCAGGCAATTTTTCATAAATTGGGCCACTGCAGCTTTAAGGCCTTGCTGCAGGGCCGCACAATTCAGCACACAAGCGATTTCCTCCCCCCCCCCCCTTTTCTCCCCACTAGCAGAGCTTTCTGCTGGGTTTTTTTTTGGGCAGTGACTAACGGAAATAAAAACCTAATGACGTTACTTACTCCTCCAACTATGGACGAATTACCTTGTGCAGAGTAAGAGAGTATGCAGATAATTCATGAAAAACTGTCCATACAGGTTAAAGTGGACCTAAACTCAGAACTTCCTCTCTGCTCTAGAAGATAAGCAACAGCATAATAAGCTTTTTGTAAAAAAAAAAAAATTCAGCAGTGTGTCTACTTCCTGCTTTCATGGAAGCAGACAAAGGGTTGACATCCTGCGTTTACAAATTAGCTGCTCTGTCGAGGCAGCCAGCTGAAACCACTGAGAGATCAAATGACAAATTGTGATTAGTCAGAAAGGGGAATTAGACAGGATAAACTCACTAAATACAAACAGGGTGCATTTCTCTGTGTTTTCCTTCTGTCCTGTGGTCCACTTTAACAGTTTTGTACCTTCTGCCACCTACCTGTATGCAGAAGAGCATCCCGACTGCAATAGTTGTACCGAGCGCCAGTCCTAAGGCAAATAGTGTAACCGCAAAGGCAGAAATACCAAAAGGGACGATGGGAGCCGGCTCCCGCCGCGACGCACTCATGTCAATCTTCACGGAGTGCCAGCCGAATGAGATCTGAGGGAAGTGAGGGAAACAAAGAGGGTTACTCCACTTTATAGTGATGGAATAGGAGAGAGAAGGAAAGAGGCCCTGTGGATGCTACTTCACCTTTAAAGGGATACTGTAGGGGGGGGAAATGAGTTGAACGTACCTGGGGCTTCTAATGGTCCCCCGAAGACATCCTGTGCCCGCGCAGCCACTCACCGATGCTCCGGCCCCGCCTCCCATTCACTTCTGCAATTTCAGACTTTAAAGTCTGAAAACCACTGCCTGCGTTGCCGTGTCCTCGTTCCCGCTGTCACCAGGAGCGTATTACGCAGGCCCAGTATGGTCTGTGTCTGCGCAGTACACTCCTGGTAACATCAGTGGGAGCGAGGACACGGCAACGCAGGCGCAGTGGTTTTCAGACTTTAAAGTCTGAAATTCCAGAAGTGAACCGGAGGCGGGGCCGGAGCATTGGGGAGTGGCTGTGCGGGCACAGGATGTCTACGGGGGACCGTTAGAAGCCCCGGGTAAGTTCAACTCATTTTCCCCTGACCCCCCTACAGTATCCCTTTAATCACAGGGTTCACATAGACGAGCGGTTAGCAGTAGGGGTTAACAAGCCTGATAGCTGTTTTGTGTTAAACGCTTCCTCAGAGGCTGCAAAGATGAACAACCTGACCCAAGTGTATCGTGTAATATGCAATCCAGGCTAACCCACACAGATCTCAGCTGTATCTAGTGCCAGGCTGTGCATTCTCCAAACCTTTAATTTCTACTTTAAAGTGATTCTGAGACAACAGTGATATGAAGGCTGCCATATTTATTCACTTTTAAGGCTCCTTTCACACCAGACAATGCGTACAGGAGCTGGTCTCCTACATGTGTTGATAGCCTGGGGCGTGTCGTCTGGTATCTGCAGTGCGACACAATCAGCGGCGGTAGCTATTAATTGAACCTGACGGAAAACTCAGGCTCCTGGCGGATCGACGCTCCCGGGTGCGTCGGAACCGTAACATACCGAAACGCAGCGGCGGGTGTGAAAGGTAAAATGAAAGTCCATGGACTTTCATTTTACCTTGGTTAACGCAAAGAATTGCCTTTGCGTTACAACACAGAAAAGGGCTCTGGTGTGAAAGAACCCTAAACAGTACCAGTTGCCTGGCAGTCCTATTCTTCTTTTGGCATCAGTAGTGTCTGAGTTCTGAGTTACAACACTGAAACAAGCATTTATAGCTGTTCCAGTCATACTTGAGCAAGAGCACCTGATCTGCATGCTTGTTCAGAATCTAAGGCTACAAGTATTAGAGGGATCAGCAGGACTGCCAGGCAACTGGTATTGTTAAAATGAAATAAATATGGCAGCCTCCATATCCCTCTCATCTCAGGTTCCATGTTCACTGGGAGCTCTAAAGCCAGTAGAAAAGATCTCAGAATACTCAGAGGGGGAAGGAGGAGGGGATAAGAAGGAGAACTACGCAAAAAAGATGGCCTAGGGGCTAAGCCTCAGTGGGAGGGTGGGACTACATACCAATATATAGCTGCAGAATGTGTTCCTGATGCTGGAACCAGGATATTAAACATAAAAGTGGGTATCCTGAATCATTTACCGCATTCTACTATATATATGTCACTACAGTGCATCTTTACCTTGCACATCAGTTGTCCTCTCATATCTGACAGCACCTGATTTAGTGTAAGAGGAGCCTTACCCGGTTATAGAGCTGGGTGTACATGGTCATGATAAATATATAGGAAGCATGGATGCAGCCCAGAGGAGCCAGCAGTAGGAAGAGGGTGAACGAGGAGTGATTCCGATGTCCGCAGCAGTTGTTGATCCAGGGACAGTGATGGTCCATCTTCATCACACACCTGCCAAACAAACATCACACCATCACTGTATAGCCAGCAGGCACAGCACAGGTATGCAAATGGCCCCATCACCTGCAAGCGATATGAGTGGAGACTGGTGGGCTGGGTCACTCACTGCCTTGATAGCTAATGAGAAATCACCAACATTCTCAGCTAGAGATGGTCAATGCAAATAACTCTGGCTAGCATGCAAATTTAATGCAAACGGCACGCAGCTTGGAACTGGAAAACCAATTCACTTCCTGCTCATTTTGATTGGCAGTTTCAACCTGCATACAATTTGCACGCAATCCAGAATAGTTAGCCTCACAGACTATCTCTAGTCCTGTTCAGCGCAATACTGAGACTTGGAAGGCACTAGCCTCAGGGGGCCTCCCCGAGCAACCCCTGGAGATATACTAAGTAGCGGAGCATGTTTGTAGCCACTTTCCTATCCGCACCACTGGGATCCTTCGTCAGCCTGTCTGTTGCAGCGTTTCTTCTCTATAATGTCCTCTAGTGGTACTCTACATGTGCCTAGCGCAGGGGTAGGGAACCTATGGCTCGGAAGCCAAAATGTGGTTCTTTTGATGGCTGCACCTGGCTCACAGACAAATCAGTAAAGGTTGATTCACTAAGCTACACTGCTCAAGCAGCGTAGCCTAGTGTGGCAGCGCAAGTAAAATTTTCAAAGTATGCATGTTACTGCTGTAGCCTGCACCACTAACTTACTCGCGCTACCCCAAAACTAACAGCTGCTCCAATTGTTCCACCCTGGATCCTGTCAGGTCCAGTTACTTTGTAGGACGAGATCCCCACACTTTGGGCCAATAGGCTGCCTGTCACTTTGCCAAAGTGCGGGATCTCGTCCTACAAAGTGAATCAACCCCCAAGTCAGCTAGCTAATTGTACAAGCTGTTAGTCGGTATTTCTCCTGTCTGGCTCTCTGGCTCTCTCTGTCTGGAAATTGCTGAATCCCAAGAGAAGCTGAAGACGTGTCACACTTCTGCTGCCAGGTGGATCAGCTGTATACACATCACCATGGCAACAGGGACATGAGCCCTCTGCTGCGCATGCGCACTGTGCCAACTTGAAACATATTGTATGGCTTTCAGAGAATTACATTTTTTTTTTTAAATGTGGCTTTTATGGCTCTCGGCCAAAAAGGTTCCTGACCCCTGGCCTAGGGGGTCATAGGAGACGCTGCAAACGACATGCTGAAGAGAGATCCCGGCAGCACCAACAGGTGAAGTAGCTAAAAGCATTCTCCTCTCTGCATATGGGAGGGGATATGTAATGCTGGGGCTTAACAGGCTATCTAGACAAGGCAAGAAAAACAACATAATTCGCTTTTCTCCTGGCAGACTCAAAGCACCTGAGCTGCAGACACTGGGACGCACTCAGTAGGCAGTGGCAGTGTTAGAGAGTCTAGCCCAATGACTTCATGACTTCTTACTGAATAGGTGTTTGCCTACTGGACAGGAGGAGCCGAGATTCAAACCCTGGTCTCCTTTATCAGAGGCAGAGGCCTTAATCACACTATGCAGCCACTTCATCATAATGAGAACAAGAGCTGCCTAATGCTGGGGCTCATCTGGCTATGTATACTGAGGATGGGGGCTGCCTAATACTGGGGGCACAGCTGACAGCCTATACTGGGGGGTCCTACCAAATGACTGACTTTGCTGATGACCCTTGATGATCTTAAATCTCAACAAATAATACAGCATTTATAAGAACTTATCCTATTAGGGTATTAATGTTCAGATAACTGACAGGAACTGGCTGCCACTTGCATTGCTTGCAGAGTTTACAATTAATGCATTCAAAAGTGTACCTGAACTGACATAAAGCAGGAGATAAACCTGCCTGTATACAGTAGCGATCCTGCTTGTACCTTGTCTGCGCTCTTCTTTTCCCACTGTAAGGGTTAATAATCTTGGGAGTATAATTTAGCTTCTCTGATGAAGTCACTGCAGTATTCTCCATGACTAATAATAATAGGTCATAAACTGTTTCACTGTGATTACCATTTAGACAATAAGAAAAAAAAAAGTTGAAAAGGTCACCCTTAAAAGGAGTCAACCCAATTGGTAGATGAGTTCCTGAAGCCTGATGAAGGCTATGTATGGCAACTTCCTGTTAATTGGAGCGCACATACCGGTATGTGGACATGGGGACAGAGGACCCCTGAATATGTATTATTCGGACTATACGGTTTGGGGGAGAAAAACTGCATAGCATAGTCTGAAAAACAATTTGCTTTACTTTAAAAAGGGAAGGTTCAGGGACTATCCCAAAAAAATAAAAATCCCCATCCACTTGCGGAGCGGCGGCGAGGGCACCGCCTGCCTGCCACGGGCTGGAGGAAGCCCCAGGTAAGTGGATGGGGATTTTTTTTTTTTTTTGGGATAGTCCCTGAATCTTCCCTTTAAAGCATACATGTCAAACTCCGGCCCGCGGGCCACATCTGGCCCTCAAAGCAATTAATTTTGGCCCTTAAGTGGTTTCCCCACTTTGCATTATGTTTGGCCCACTCTAGACCATCAGGGAAGCTATATTGGAGGTGAAACCCTAGAGCACCAGGGAAGCCATGTGGGGGAGATAGAGGGAAAGCACTAAACACTAGAAAATGGTATAGGGGGGTGGGGGCCTCTAGATACCAGGGAACTGTATAGGGGATGGAGGGGAGCCATGAGACACCTGGGAACTTAATAAGGAAAGAAGGTGGCCAGCAACTTGGTCCCAGTGTTCAATTTCGGCCCACTTTGTATTTGAGTTTGACACCCCTGCTTTAAAGGGTTTGAATGTAGGTCCACTTTAAGCAGCTTAATCTCCTTAGCGGGAATCCCGAGTCAGACTCGGGATAGAAATCTGCAGTTCAGAGAGGTAATCCCATGCCCGAGTGAGTTATATGCAGGGGCCGCTGATCTCTCTGTGGTATGTTTTTTTGTCTTTTTATTAGGGTCTAAAAGCTAGTGAAAAAATGTCACGGCTTTTAGACCCTTAATCTGGAAGTAATAACGCCAGGGAGGTTAATAAACTTGCGTACCTGTTACACTTGCGGCAGTGGTGGGATCGTGGTGCTTTGTACCCCTCGCACACCTTGCAATACTGTAGAAAGTTGCAGTCCTGAGTTTTCTCCTGTGGGCAGAGAGTAAGACATCAGCAATGAAGCATTTCCTGTGGTGACGCACAATTACAAATTTAGGAGGAAGTATGTGAGAGCTGGAACGTGGAGTGCAGCGCACAGAGGCAGTGACGAGGGTGCAGTGTTCTCCCCAGAAATTTCTTCCAGCCGGGTGGTATGAAAAAGTAGCCGGGTAGGGCGAGATGAGAATGCAGCGCCAGTGCTTCTGTGAGCAACTCTGCTTACAGCATAGGAGGAGGTGAGCCGATGACAGCCGGGAGGTCACCAAAACTATCCGGGTGGAGCACCCGGCTAAAAGAGCCTGGGGAGAACACTGGGGTGGGTGCACAGAGACTCAGGTTCAGACCAGCAGAATATTGAGCAAGGTTCTGAATTAGTATGGTATGCTGAATGTGCAAACAATAGACAAATACACAACAAATGAATGCCCCTCACAGGAGCTCACACACTGACCCCTAAAACCAAATGGCCAATCTGTTTTCATAAAGGGCCATTACCAACCTGTGGTATAACTGACTTCATAGTATTTTCTGCAGGTGACAAACCTGGCAATGGTTAAAAAGAACCCGAGGTGAGAGTGATATGGAGGCTGCCATGAATAATTTCCTTTTAAAGTGGATCAGAGATGAACTTTTACTTATTGCATAATTGTGTTCCTTTCCTATTGTTTATAGGGCATTCCTCAAGCCAAATACTTTTTTGTTTTTGTCTTAATACTCTAATTCCCTATAAACTAAACAAGCCACGCCCACAGGTTTTAAGAGAGCCAAGGCACTTTCAGACAGTAGCAAGGGCTCATGGGAGCTCAGTCTGGGCAGGAGGAGGGGCAGGTATTACTAGCCAGAGATTTCAGAGGCAGAGCGGAGGAGGGAGGAGGAAGGGGGGGGGGGATAAGGTTTTTTTGCTCAAGATGCAGATAAGCCTGCTTCTGTGTAATGTTTACAAACAACATAGCTGCTGTCATTGTATCACAGGAATAATCAATCATATTCTGTTAAAGCTGTTGGCAGCTAGATTTGCTGTGTAAACTATCTAAACTTTAGATAAGATATATAGACAAGTCACTTGTAGTTAGTTTTTCATCTCGGATCCGCTTTAACCACTTCAGGACGATAGGCTTACACTCCCCTAGTGACCAGGCTATTTTTCACTAATTAGGCCACTGCAGCTTTAGGGGCTCGCTGCAGGGCCATACAACTCAGCACACAAGTGATCCCCCCCTTTTCTGCCCACCAACAGAGATTTATGTTGGTGGGCTGGGATTGCTCCTGTTAGGTTTATTTTTGTATAAATATTTGTTATTTTTTAAATACCTTTTGCTATTTTATTTATTTTTATGCCCGCCCTCCCTCCCCCTGCTACCCAATTACAGCGATCGGCTGTCATAGGCTTCAGCCTATGAGAGCTGATTACTTTTGTGCTGCCAGAGGGGACAGCCAAGTGACACGGCTGTCCTCAGTACAGCGCCGCCTTAGATCGCAGCACTGTACATTGTAACTAGATGGCGGTTTCGCCGTCTAACAGACTCCTAGCGGCGATCGCGCTTGGAGACTGATGACGAAGCAGAGCTCCGTCATTCAAGCGGAGATGCGCACACGATCTCCTGCAAAACCCCGCCCTAGGTTGGCTGCCGCCACATTCACGCCCATTGGCGTTACGTGCACGTTGAGAGGTTAAACACCAGTTTCCTGGCAGTCCTCATCTTTCTGGTCAGTAGTGCCTGAATCACACACCTGCAACCAGCATGCAGCTAATCTTGGCAGAAACATCTGATCTCCATGCTTGTTTAGGGTCTGAGGCTAAAAGTATTAAAATACCAGAATCAGCAGGAGAGCATTGTTAAAAAGGAAATAAATGTCAGCCTCCATATACTTCTCACCTCGGGTTCCCTTTAAAGCGGACCTGAACTCAGAACTTTCTATCTGCTCTAAAAGATAAGCAACAGCATAAACATTTGTTACAGCTTACAGAACTCCTTAAATAAATTTGCAGTGTATCTACGTTCTGCTTTCATGGAAGCAGACAAAAGGGTTAACATTCTGTATTTACCTATTAGCTGTGTCTGCTGAGGACTGCTGAATTTCTGTGCTGACACAACTGAGAGATCAAATTACATTTGTGATTACGGTACTTGAAGATGAGGGAATTTTACAGGCTCTGCTCTCTAAAAAAACACACAGTGTGCATTTCTCTGTTTCCTTCTGTCCTGTTCAAGAGTTTTCAGGTCCATTTTAAACCTTGGTTCTCAGCAGAGACAGTTTTTTGGGGTGGCTGCTGCCAATAATCTAATCTGCATTCGCCACACATTCTCCCTCCTTAGCTTTCTGTCATGCGACACCCCTACGCCCTCATCCATAGCAGGAAAGCAGTTCACTAGCCTACAGGCCAGCAGTGCTTCTGTACACAACTTCACCCCAATCTGTTGCCTCAGGGATTGCATCCCGATCCATGCGACTGACAATATTTGTGTGTGTATGCCCCTTTAATTGCACAGACCCCCCCCTGTATGCTAGACTGCCTAAAGTATACATTTATCTTGTGCTGCTATTGAAAGGGGTTGCTGTGGAGAAGAAAGCATAAACAAGGAGCACTAATGAATTTATATTTATATAGAACAGCTGGGGTCTTTGCGGCGGCTCTCTATGGGAACAGATCAGTCCACAAATACTTTCAGTGAGTGTGCCCTACAAGCTGATCTGGCAGCAAATATGCAGTGAAAGGGAGCCAGGCTGATTCTTATTTACTACTGCTACTAATTCACCCTAGGAGGTGCTCATACATCACGCAATGTTTGGGCAGATCGACCATGAGACAAATCTCTGATCAGAGTGAGATCTCTTGCCTGTCCATACACCGCAGACAGATTCCCTATAGATTTTAGCATGAAATCTATCAGGAATCGGCCAAGCGATGCTGCCTGCCTGGCCAACCCCAAGTGTTAAATGTAAACCCCCCCCCCCCCCCCCCCCCCCAGAGCCTGGGCTCTGTAAATTCTCACCCATCCCCCAGCATGACTCCCAGCTTCCTTCACAAGTGCCTGTAGCACGACGCGTGTGATGTCTTACACAAGGCCTGGTGCCCAGTGATACAGGCACTCGCGGTAACAGCAGACACAGGGCTGACGCCGGAGGAGGCGTGAGGAATGATAGCAGACAGGGGAGAATTAAATAAGCATGGTTACTGGTGGGCGGCAACACTGTAGACTTGGGGACAGCGACTGGGAATCCATCGGTCGTCGCAATATTGCACTCTGTTACAGTCGCGCACCCGATCCAGCGTGTGCAAATGAGATTTTTTAGCATGTCCAATCAATGCTTTCGGTCCAAAATCGAAACATTGATCGGGCGGACAAAATGCCCGGGTTAGTTGCAAAATGCTTAGCTCTAGATGCTGGCTGGTCTATAGGAGGTGCAAAACTTCCAATGTCCGGACTCTTCCCTCTCTGCAGCAGCCGGTTATACTGAATGCTAACTTTCAGAGACCCTGCAGCACAACATCAGTATAAAATGCAGGCTGACTGCCACACACAGGGCTCTGCAGAGATGACAGCTGACAGGATAGTCACCTATGGCAAATGCCACAACAAGTCACCCAAAGGACTTGGACAAAGGAAGATTACAAAAAAAACAAAAAAACAACGCTACAATACAGTCACAGTATCAGTAATAAGATGCAATGCCATACAGAGACAAGATAGGACAAAATAATGTTTATATTGTGCTTTTCTCCTGGCGGACTCAATGCGGTTCAGGGCTGTAGCCACAGGCCACCAGAATCATTGGGGAGCCTTGCCCAAAACCAACTACTTTATGTACTGGCTTGAGCCAGAATTTGAATCCTGTCAAAGGCTCAAACCCTACATCAAATCTAACAGCCATTAAAGTGGACCAAAACTTTTGCACAGGACAGAAAAAAAACAAAAACTGAGAAATGCATCCTGTATGCAGTGTTCTCCCCAGGCTCTTTTAGCCGGGTGCTCCACCCGGCTAGTTTTGGTGACCTCCCGGCTGTCACCGGCTCACCTCCTCCTATGCTGTAAGCAGAGTTGTGCACAGAAGCGCCGGCCCTGCATTCTCTCATATTGCCCCACCGGCTACTTTTTCTTGCCACCCGGCTATTTCATGTCACCCAGCTGGAAAAAAAATTCTGGGGAGAACACTGTGTATGTATTCATAGAGTTTTGCCAGTCTAATTCCCCCTCATCTGTGACTACTCACAAGTGTAATTTCATCTCTCAGCTGTGTCAGCTGGCTGCCTCAGCAGAGCAGCTAATTTGTAAACACAGGATGTTATCCCTATGTTTACTTCCATGAAAGCAGGAAGTAGGATACACTGCAGATTTATTGCAGGATTTGTATCAGCTGTAACAAAGAAATGTTTTTCTGTAAAGGGAACCTAAGGCGGGGGAGAAATTTATACATACCAGGGGCTTCCTCCGGCCTGATTGCTCCCACGCCTCCATCTTCTGGATCCTTGATAATGGGACCCGCAAGTTTGGCTAGTCAGGGCATATTGCGCATGTGCAGCTCGGCCCTGCACACGCTCCTGCGTCTGGAAGAGTTCTGTACAGCGCAAGCAGCGCAGAACGCGCTCAGGCACGGGAGCGAGTACAGCCACACTGCGCATGCGCCGACTGGCCGAACTTACAGGACCCGTTACCGAGGATCCAGAGGGCAGAAAACAGCGGCGTGGGAGCGATCAAGCCAGAGAGGGCTGAAGGAAGCCCCAGGTAGCTATACATTTTTTTTTCTATCCCCAGTCTCTGGTACACTTTAAAGGTTATTATGCTATTGCTTATCTTTTAGAGCAGGGAGGAAGTTCTGAGTTCAGGTCCACTTTAACCAGTACTATCCAGCTGACCAGAAGTGTCCATCTGAAAGTGCTTTAGTTTCGGGTATCAGTGTTTTCCCCAGACTCTTTCAGACGGGTGCTGTACTCGGCTAATTTTGGTGAGCTGTCATCAGCTCACCTCATCCTCCTCCAATGCTGTAAACAGCATTGGACAAGCCCTGCATTACCCCATCGTGTCCCACCCGGCAACTTTTTTCATATCAACCGGCTGGAAAAAACTTCTAGGGAGGACACTGGATATATTGAGGACTTTGCTATTTAATGAATCACTGTAAGGTGTAGCAGAATTCAAATTTTCACTCAATTCGTTTGACTGAGGAAAATAAAAGTAAAAAAAACACCTCTGCCTAGGTGGGCCATGCCTGCTGAGTCCAGGAGTGGCAGACATTCAGCTCAAGCATTGAAATGAAGAACAATGGCTGATCCTTACCGGTTTCCACCCCGGAGGAACGAACCCAGGTCCAATAAACATTGCATTGAAGTAGTTGTACAGAATCATGACAGTCCAATTTACAAGAGTCAGGAAGTTGAGGCTGCCTCCGGGGATGTCCAGGGGCCAGTACCAGAGGATGGAGTCCAAAATGGCCACGATGGAGCAGATGATGATCACCCCCAGGGCAATAATGGGGCCCCAGTGACACAGTCTCCTCAACTCCCGCAAGTTTTCAAAAGCAATAAAGGAATCCAAGGCAGCCATATTTCCTGAGGTAGGAACGTTTATTCCAAAAGATGCGGCCTCCTCTCTGACGTCCTTATAGGGACACTGTGGGGATCCATAATTTTCCAGATGAGGATCCCACCTAGGCAAAGAAAATCACACAGTTAGAAACCTCTATTAGTAATCTGCAGAAAGATATAAGCGTTAGTGCTTCTTTGATGGTCAGCGGCCAGAGGATTTCCAATCCACCAATAGGTCAAAAGAACAAAAGAATAGTATTCCTCAGCGCTGTTTGTTGTAATCCCACACTCAGAGAAAACCTTCAGACGCCCAGTGCTCAATAGTAGGGACAGTGACCATCACCAGAAACATATGAGTGGGAGCCAGAGATTAGTTTAAGGAGAACCTGAGACCAGAAGCATCTCAGGTTCTATACTTACCGGGGGCTTCCTTAAGCCCCCTTGAGGCCGCTCGTCCCTCGCTGTCTCCTGGGGTGGCTCCCGTCACCCACAATAGTGCTTGAAAGCCTGGCCAAGTTGAGCATGCGCATCCCGCTGTGCTCCCGAGGCTAGGAGCATTCTGCAATGCGCAGGCGCAAAACACTCCCAGGGACGGCAGCTCAAAGGGGGAGCACGCCGGGCCACACATGCGCAACGAATAGTGACTTCGGGAACTATTGCAGATGACAGGAGCCAAGGGACGAGCTGCCTCAAGGGGGCTTAAGGAAGCCCCAGCTAAGTATAGAACCTGAGATGCTTCTCATCTCAGGTTCTCTTTAAAGTCAATGGGAACTGTAACCTTAAAAAAAAAAAAAAAAAAAAAAAAAAAAAGCCAGATACGTACCTAAGGAGAGGGAAGGCTCTGGGCCCTAATGAGCCTTTCCTCTCCTCTAATTAAAATCCAATAAAAGAAAGCCAAACTCACATTGTGGGCAGGGCTGTGAAGTCGGAGTCGTGGAGTCGGAGTCGTGGAGTCGGGCAATTTTGGGTGCCTGGAGTCGGAGTCGGGGAAAAATGCACCGACTCCGACTCCTAATGAATTTGTAACTGTAATTAAAATAGAAAATATGATAAAATGTTCTATTTCTCAGATAATAGTCATTAAAAATAATGTATATATACAGTAATAGCTGTGCTTAGTCCACAAAAATGAAATAAACCAATCAAAATTAGTTACTTGTGCTGCTTCAATAAAGCAGTCCCCGTATTTTTAAAGGGATACTGTAGGGGGGTCAGGGGAAAATGAGTTGAACTTACCCGGGGCTTCTAACGGTCCCCCGCAGACATCCTGTGTTGGCGCAGCCACTCACCGATGCTCCGGCCCCGCCTCCGGTTCAGTTCTGGAATTTCAGACTTTAAAGTCTGAAAACCACTGCGCCTGCGTTGCCGTGTCCTCGATCCCGCTGATGTCATCAAGAACGCACAGCGCAGGCCCAGTATGGTCTGTGTCTGTGCAGTACACTCCTGGTGACATCAGCGGGAGCGAGGACACGGGCGTGCAAGCGCAGTGGTTTTCTGACTTTAAAGTCAGAAATTCCAGAAGTGAACTGGAGGCGGGGCCGGAGCATCGGTGAGTGGCTGCGCCAACACAGGATGTCTTCGGGGGACCATTAGAAGCCCCGGGTAAGTTCAGCTCATTTTCCCCCGACCCCCCCTACAGTATCCCTTTAAGGTCAGATATACATATCTGATTGTGACTGTATATATGATGTGTACACAGGAATCTCTTATATATACTAAATAACATCTATGCTGTAAGTATAAAGCCTGATGTGTAGCTGTGTCACTAATAGAGATGGTCAATGAGATGGAAATAATTCTGCATTGATGCTGATTTATGCAAATGTATGCACTCCCTTTGCTGATGAAATCAAATAATTTGATAGGTTGTTAAAATTTGGTTTGGTGACTACAAATTAAAGGGTACCTGAGACGGATGAAAAGTAAAGTTTTATACATACCTGGGGCTTCCTCCAGCCTAAATACCTGGGGCTTCCTCCAGCCTAAATACCTGGGGCTTCCTCCAGACCCTTCAGGCTAATCAGTCCCTCGCTGTCCTCCACCACCCGGATCTTCTGCTAGGAGTCCTAATAATTCAGCGAGTCAGCGCTGTCCGGCCGCATGCCGCTCCCACAGCCAGGAACATTCTGCACCTGCGCAATAGTGCTGCACAGGTGTAGCATGCTCCTGGTGGCGGAGTGTGTGCGTGCGCACTACGCCCGACTGGCTCAAGTACCTGGACTCATAGCAGAAGATCCAGGTGGTGGAGGAGGACAACAAGGGACTGATTATCCTGAAAGCGGCTGGAGGAAGCCCCAGGTATGTATAAAACTTTAATTTCATCTGTCTCAGGTTTACACAGTAGTACTATACTCTACATATGCACTCCCCACAGAGCTGCAGGGAATCCACTGAGAATGCTGTGCACATTGAACACAGAGGTGTTGTCTGTCACCCATAAACCTTGTTCAGATTGTGCATTAAGAATGTGTAATAGAGGAAGAATCTCCTCATTCCCCTGCAGAGTACCTGCACATCATTCTTACATGTACCCACACTTACATTGCCTAGGGCCTGATAGATGTTCTTTGTTCCGGTTTGTACTTTTTACAAGTACTCTTACCAAGGACTAGTTTTAGTCTAAAGGGAATAAATATAGTAGTCTACATATCCTTCTCACTTCAGTTGTCTTGTAAAATTCCTAAGCGTTGGCAGTTAAGAGACGAATTTCATGTTACATACTTTTAATCAACAAAATTGTAATATGCAAATTAGAGGAGTCGGAGAGTCGGTGGAATCCTAAACTGAGGAGTCGGTGGATTTTTGGACCGACTCCACAGCCCTGATTGTGGGTCCATGTATACTGGACCCTCTTTGCATTAAACCACATTAACACTATTGCACAATATCCAGAAAAGTGCCAAGTACTTAATTATCAAATTGTAGGTCTCAAGAGATGCCGGTTCTCCTTCCCGAGCAGGTTTCACCCTTCCGCAGTCATCACTCCTGAAAGTATTTATACAGACGCATTTTGCTGGGTCCTGAGTTTACTATGGGCCTGAATCCACTGCTGCGAAAATCGGGCCGATTCCGCAGAGTTTTCCCGCAAGCAAATCACGCGGGGAAACTCTGCCATAGGGAATGCTGCTGCTGCCGCCCGAATCGCTTACCTTAGCAATTCGGAGGACGTTGCAGCATTTTTTCGTGCGGGAGGCAGCGAATCCTATAGCCGTGCATGGCATGGCTTCTGTAAGTCGGTGTGACCGCAGAGCAGGAAGTGCCGCCACACGTGGCTAGTGGAAGCGAGCCCTATATCCAGATGTTTACTATACTGTATCAGAGTTTACTAGAATGAGATTATACTGCATACTGTTTGCATCAATGTTAATGGTTTACAGGAGAAATGATTTTCTTCTCGTCTTCATATGTACTTATGTAGGGACTAAACCTGAAGAATCAACGATAATTACCCTCCATATACATAGATAGATAGATAGATAGATAGATACCCTCTTTCCATGAAAATAAGCCCTAGCTGGAATTTTGAGAATGCTTGAAATATAAGCCCTACCCTGAAAATAAGCGCTAGTGAAAGTTAAAGGAGGAAGAGGCAGCAAACAAGCGGGGACACATCGGTGCAGTCCTGACCAGGCACCAGTCCTGACATCCCAGCACAGAGCAAGGTTATCAGCTGTGTGCAGTGATGAAAGGACAGTTGCCAGATCAGTACATTGCACAGGAGGCGGAGGCTAGCAATCAGAGACACAGCGGTGCAGTGCCGATCGTGGCACCGGTCCTGTCACCCAGCACACAGCAAGGTTATCAGCTTTGTGCAGGGATGACAGGGCAGGTACCTGATCTGTACAGTAGCATACCTTCAGATCCAGGAACAGCACAGTACAAAGGAACAGGAAATGTTCAACTGAGAGACACTTCCTGATATAAATATAAGACACCCCCTGAAAATAAGCCCTAGCACATCTTTTGGAGCAAAAATTAATATAAGACACTGTCTTATTTTTGGGGAAACACAGTAGACCCTCTTATCCTGTAGCATGGTCACCTCCTCTTACAAGCATCATCTCTCCAGCAGTGTGTCCGCCATGCTCAGAGCCTGGAAACCTTCAAATGTACTCTCAAAACCCACCTGTTCAGACAAGCCTCTAATTTATTGGAGGTTCACGCCCTCATCTGCTAACCCCTATGCTTCCTTCCCTAATGTCATTACCTCACCCTCTATATTGAAAGCTCACAAGGGTAGGGACCGCCTCGTAGTGTTTCCGAGGCCTGGGACCTGCTAACAGCGCTTTTCAGCAGGGCTGTGGAGTCGGAGCAATTTTGGGTACTCGGAGTTGGAGTCGGTGATTTCATAAACCGAGGAGTCGGATGATTTTTGTACAAAATCCACAGCCCTGGTAAGTATTAGACTAAGGAGTCGGAGTCGAGGAGTCAGAGTCATTTTGGGTACCCGAGTTGGCGTCGGTGGTTTCATAAACTGAGGAGTTGGAGTCGGAAGATTTTTGTACTGACTTCACAGCCCTGGTTTTCAGAGCACTTGTGATGTAAAAAGCTCTTGCTAATGTAATGCTATGGGTGTGATCCCACTTAAAAGACATCCGAGGTGAAAATAAACTGATAAGAAAAACAACTGTATCTATCCTCACTCACCTAAAAATGACTTTTTTTATATTTTATTTTATATTTAAATCTAGTTTTTAAGTTTTTACTGTTTCATTGTCTCTGCTCAATGACACCTTCATTGAAGTACGCTAGAGCTCAAATCTATGAAATATTAACCCTTTTTATCCCTTTCCTGCTCTCAGAAGCCATTTACAGACAGGAAAGTGTTTTATGGCTGTAATTCTTTTTCAGTGAGGGTTATGCTATAGTCTGACCCAGTCCAACCCAGACAGAAACTCACTTTCACACCTGATTAACAATTTCAGGCAGAGAAAGAAAAAAGGAACACAGCCTAGTTATTTGTGTGCTTGGCACTGTACATACACATCAAGTCTAATGTCACCTCGGTTGTCCTTTAAAGGGAACCTTAACTGAGAGGGATATGGATGTTTCCTTTTAAACAATACCAGTTGCTTGGTAGTCCTGCTGATCTCTTTGGCTGCAGCAGTGGCTGAATCACACACCTGAAACAAGCAGGAAGCTAATATGGTCTGACTTCAGTCAGAGAACCTGATTTGCATGCTTGTTGAGGGGCTGTGGCTAAAAGTATTAGACACACAGGAACAGCAGTCAGGCAACTGGTATTATCCATATACTTCTCAGTTTTGGTTCCCTTTAAAGGATGCAATTTAAAATAAAAAATAACACATAGTTTTACATTAGCAATAGCTTTTCAAATCACAAGTGCTTAGAAAAGCGCTGCTAGTGGGTCCCAGGCCTCATTCTGATGTAATTTATCATAGGAACATGCATCAGTATTGGTGATGTCTCAAACCACACATCAACGATGCATGTATTTGTATTGCTGGATGTCGTGATTGTAACGTTATTAACATATCTATGTTGCCCACT
The DNA here is from genome assembly GCF_040937935.1 of Hyperolius riggenbachi. NCBI lineage: Eukaryota > Metazoa > Chordata > Amphibia > Anura > Hyperoliidae > Hyperolius > Hyperolius riggenbachi. The sequence continues at coordinate 62,913,848 of NC_090655.1, forward strand.
ATTTGTTCTGTACTATGTACAGCACTACGGAGGATGCTGGTGCTATATAAAAATTAATAATAGCTTCATAGATTTTATTTATACATTCCTCCCTCTACTATCTTTTTGGTCAACTCCTACACCCCAGGAGAATCGAAGAACTAAGAGTATTCCTAATAAACAGAGGCCTACAGCAAATTTAGCATAGCATTCCTAGCAGGGCGATCAATGAGTTTTTGTCTTCTGTGTACTGACCTTAAAAGTAATGCTTTGAGCCAGAAAACAATATATGCCATACATTTTCGCACAGACTTTCCCATCCATACAAGAGAGAGAAGGGAAAGGAGGCTACTCCATCTGCAAGCATGAATCACATGTGACATAAACACCCTGGGGCTTTCTCCATCTACGCAGCAATAGAGGATAATTATATGCATTTAGGTGATACAGTATTTATGGAAGTGGATGACGGACATTTTAAAAGCCAAAGATTATAGGAAAAGCGATTCCACCCATTTAATGAACATCTCAAATACCTGCAAACTGCAAAGATATTTGAAGAGCTGTGTCGTGATTTTGTATTTAAACGTATAAGAAGAAAATCTGCAAAAAAAACAAACAAAAAAAAAACAACCCCAAATCTGAGTATTGTGCCGGCTGCTGCTACTGTAATCCAGATACTGCCTGGTGCCAAATCCATAATGCAGACCAGCAGGCCTCCTACAGGAGATGGTCCCCAATTGGGCTTCACATAAACTGTCAAGGAAACTTGGTGAACCAGTTTCTCTGCAGATGACCAATGTTTATAACACAAACAGGGCATACATACTTCATCACCTTGTACAAAGGCAAGAACATTACAGCACAGGGGTCATATTGAGGATTGTGTCCTCAACATTAAAAAGCACCAACATATTATGCGGAACTGTAAATAAATAAGGGTGCACATAATAAACGTATTTAGCGAAAACATAATAAACTACACAGTAGAAGAAGAGGACCCGTCTAACCGGACTCCAGGCGAAGCTACCTAATGGTGCATGCACACATTCAGGTTTGACTGGCCAATCTTACCACTTCCAAACAGCATGAGGGCCAAGAGATTTAATATACAATGAACTGATTGTCAAGGTAAGCTCTTACTAAATGAAGGTGGTAAAATTGGCCAACCATTGGCAAATAAAAAGTGTGTACCACAGTGATACGTTCATACTGAGTCCGCATACCTCTGTGTGTTGTCCATTCCTCTAACATCATACCAAACAAGCATGGAAAACAAGACCCTCATTCCAACCATTTTATTTGCATTATTGACAGGCATTTACTGGGAATTTTTTCCTAACCAAATAGGGCACTCGCGTAGCTTTGCACGACATCAATCAGTCCAAAGCTAGCAGTGGAAGAAGTTTGATCGATCCCCTATCAGATTCCAGCTGAAGTCTAAAATCAAGCAGTGGAATATGGTAAAACAATCACTGTGATCAATATCCAGTTAGGGATCAATCAATCAGTTTCAATTTAAAGCACTGTCACATAGTGGATAGCTGGGGACATTATCCAGATCCACCCTACTCACTCCTGTAGTACAGTATTCACCCTTTAACTTTTTCTCCCCTTTAAAAACACTTTCAAACAGGGCTGCTGAAATAGAAAAGAAAATCTACAGAGCCAGGGCTCATATCAAAAGGTGGCTCCTAACTTTAGAGTATTTATTCAATTGTTGTAAATGATTCAGGCTTCTTGACTGGACAGACTGGCTTCTGCTTTCCATAATAATTTGTCCAGCCCTGCATTACAAATTTCTGCACTGCTCACCCCACCTTCCTAATAAATACTTTACAATTCCCCTCCCTGTTATCACACTTGTGCCAAATTTAAAGCACCTTGATAAAACTCACCCAATTAAATCAGTTTTTAAACTTCTTCTCTACAAGTGATAATTTGTCAACATATTCTTCTAAATATGAACATTTCCAATATCATACCTCTAACTTCTCTAAGACCTCACAGCATTATTATTTAGTATTTACTGTATATAGCGCTGAAATCTTTCACAGTACTGCACAGAGTTTATAGTCTTGTCACTAACTGTCCCTCAGTTAGTGACAAGACTATAAACTCAGAGGGGCTCACAATCATGACAACCCAAATAACATTTATATAGGCCTTTTGTCCTGGCGGACTCAAAGCGCCAGACCTGCAGCCACTAGGACACGCTCTATAAGCAGTAGCAATGTTAGGGATTCTTACTCAAGGTCTCCAACTGAATAGGTGCTGGCTTACTGAACAGGAAGAGCCGGGATTCGAACCCTGGATCTCCTGTGTCAGAGGTAGAGCCCTCAACCTGCACACTATCCAGCCACTATATGTCCATCATAGTTTAGGGCCAATGTTAGTGGGAAGCCAATGGACTTTTGTTTTGGGGAGGAAACCAGAGCACCCAGAGGAGACCCATGCAGACATGGAGAGAAAAAACAAACTCTGTGCAGACAGCACATGTGTAACACTACCCCATTCATGTTACTTGGCTCTAGTATAATTGAATTAACCCAGCAGGAAACCTCCTAGGGAAATTTTGATTGTGATTGGTTCCAATAACAGCACCCTCTACAACTTTTAAGGGGCCCATACACCTAACGATTTTCCCGCCGAAATACGGCCGTTTCGATCACAGTGATCGAAACGGCCGTGAAATCGCCGTGCACACTGCTGACAGAACGATGGATTTTTTTTCCGAAATCCGTTGACTCCCGTCGTTCCATCCGTGTGGAAGATTTTTCTCGGTCGCCGGCGGGTCGGGAGTGCGTCGATAGCGGCGGTCGAATGCCCGACGACCGACGCAATACAGCGGGTATACATTACCTGCTCCGCCGGCGCGAGTCCCCTGGTCCACCGCTGTCTTCTCCGCCTGGTCCCGGCATCTTCTCCGCATCACGCCATAACTTCCTGTGTCACTGCAGTGACAGCGGAAGTACAAATAGAGGGCGCTCTATTTGAACTTCCGCTGTTACTGGAGTGACAGAAAGTTATAGGCGGATGCCAGCCGGGAGCCGATGCGGAGAAGATGCCGGGACCAGGCGCAGAAGACAGCGATGGACCAGGGGACTCGCGCCGGCGGAGCAGGTAATGTATGCATGAGGGGCAGCAGCTCCACAGATTGTGATCGGTTTCAGGCTGAAATCGATTCACAATCTGTTTGCAGTAAAGGTGGCCATACGATCCCTCTCTGATCAGATTCGATCAGAGAGGGATCTTTCTTTTGGGCGAATCTGATGGCAAATCGACCAGTGTATGGCCACCTTTAGGTTCGGAATAGATAGTAATAATCACTATGACCACACTATTCAGCCAATTACAATGCTTCTAGTTGTAGAGGGTGCTGTAATTGGAGAATTGTTCTCTATGAGGTTTTCCACTGGGCTTTCTTAACTATAGTAGCGCTCATTTCTTTAACCTTATTTAAATTGCCCAACCTACAGCCTCATAGTACCATCTGAAGCTCTAAATAATATGGAGCTAGTATGGTTAAGGTGACCCAGTGAGTCCATAGGGAACAGATCTCTAGTCACAGCAATGTCTACAACTTGAACTATTCTAACTGCCCAAACAGTGGGGAATAGCTTAGCAGTTTAAAGGAGAACTGTAGTGAGAGGTATATGGAGGCTGCCATATTGATTTCCCTTTAAGCAATACCAGTTACCTGGCAGCCCTGCTGAGTTATTTGCCTGCAGCAGTGTGAATCACACCAGAAACAAGCATGCAGCTAATCTTGTCAGATCTGACAAAAATGTCAGAAACACCTTATCTTCTGCATGCTTGTTCAGGGGCTGTGGCTAACAGTATTAGAGGCAGGGGGTCAGCAGGACGGCCAAGCAACTGGTATTGCTTAAAAGGAAATTAATATGGCAGCCTCCATACACCTCTCACTACAGTTCTCCTTTAAGAGTATGTTGTCCATCCAATCACGTTAGCGGAATTTCTCTATGGACTTTAATGCTGATCACTGCAATCATACCAGCGCCAATACTTTAAAGGACAACTGTAGTGAGAAGAATATGGAGGCTGACATGTTTATTTCCTTTTAAACAATACCAGTTTCCTGGCAGTCCTGCTGATCTATTTGTCTGCAGTGGTGTCTGAATCTGATTAGAAATAAGAATGCAGCTAATCTTGTCAGATCTGATAATGCCAGAAGCAGCTGATCTGCTGCATGCTTGTTCAGGGTCTACAGCTAAAAGTATAAGAGGCAGAGGATCAGCAGGTTAGCCAGGCAACTAGTATTGTTTCAAAGGAAATAAATATGGCAGCCTCTATATCCCTCGGTTACAGTTGTCCTTTAACCATATATTTCCTAAGATCTCTTAAAATGGTCCTCCTAGCCATAACACAATCCCACCCCTTAACCAGCATTTATTATGCCCCTCTTAATAACACCTCCCCTCCAACATGCCATAATACCCTTTAAGCACCTCAAATAACCCCTCCTCCTTCATGCCCACCAAATGCCCTCCCAAACCCTACATCTCCATTCTCTCAGTGTACAGAACCCTCCTACCCCTTAAAATTAATTTCCCACTTAATACCTCCTCAATCTAAATCTCTATAGTGTCCCTCATGAGATTACCTCCCCTCAATATGCCTCTTCATAATGCAATCCCAACTACTACAATCCCCTATCCCCATATTCCGCTACACTACAGCAGCCCCCACAGCTTGTTCCTGCATTTCCCTCCTCACCTCTGCCCAGCAGAAACCTTCAGTCCTGCTCCCAGCCGGTCACCTCCCCACACTCCGCAAGCTCCTGCTCCTCACTTCCGGGTTGTGTCACCTCTATCAGCGCCCCTCCAGAAACAGACACATTGAACTCATGGCCCCGCCCGTTGATGACGTCAACCTATGGCAGATCACTCATCGCTGAACGGTACTGTGTGATGGACGCCATCTGCTGTCCCTTCAGTGTAATGCAGCAATGCCACCAGTTCTCATTGAATGTTTAATTGCTCGACAAGCTCATGGTAAACCAGAACTATTTAGCATAGCTCCCAACTGTCCCTCTTTTGGAGGGTCATTCCCTCTTTGGGAGCCCTGTCCCTCTGTCCCTCTTTCCTCCTCATTTGTGCCTCTTTCAGGACTTTGTCCCTCTTTCTATGTAAATATATATATTTCTCTACTAAAATGTGTTTGATTGACTCTAAACTTTATTCCCATCCTTTAAATTTATATATTATTAATTTTAAAATGTTAGAAAGGACCAGTGTGGTTTGAGTTATAAAACCACATATTTTTCATATTTTTTTTAATGAAATCTTTATGGTATTGGGGGGGGGGGGGGGGGCACTCAGTGGCGGGGCGGGGCTTAAGTGTCCCTCTTTCTCGTCTCGAAAAAGTTGGGAGGTATGATTTAGCAAAGTGAGTGTATGGGGCTATAGAGGGCCAAAAAGCCCTCTTACTATAAATGCTATGTAAAACAGAATTTCACCTTCATAAAACAGAAGGTGTGCAGGTTGGAGTAGGCATTTGAGGTGTGCCACAATGGATCACTGCCAGGCCTGGATTTACATCACAAGAGACCTATAGGCACAGATGTCTTGGTACACTAGACTTCGCCCTCCATGAACCTACAAACCCCCACCAAACTGCACCGCAAGTGTGTTGGCTGGCCCAGCTGTCACTTCTCCCTTAGTTCGCTTGCCCATCATAGGTAGCTACAGGTGCCCCTTAGTATTAGGTAGCCAGAGCTATCCTCAGTATTAAGTAGCTAGAGGTGCCCACAAGTATGTGGTAGCTAGAGGTGGCCCTGACTGAAGGTGGACCTGGTTAGCGGAACCCTGCATAGGTAAGGCTGGAGGGAGGCACTTATGAGGGGAGTGAGCCACCGTTCCATCATCAGGTGCCTGTAGGTAAGTCTGGCCCTGATCACGGCTGTATATGCAGATCATCCCTTTGTTGTTCACGAAAACTAACCACACCTCCAGAACCCCTGGAATGCAATGATGTGTCAGCTTGTTGATATTACAGAGCCAAACTAATCCAACATGCATACTGACTGTTTCAGACTGGTTGACCCTCATCAGTGCATGGCACGTATTAATATGGCTCTATGGGGTAGGACTTGAAATACCCAGAGTTAAGCTCTCATTCTAGAGGCCACACTGTCCCTTCTGCAGAGAGACAATCCATTTTTTGAGACAAATCCATCTGTCCCTTTTAGTTCCTTAAAGTGAAACTGAGATAGTTCACACTGCATACTTACCTGGGGCTTCCTACAGCCCCATGAGGTGTGTGGGCTCCCTTGCCATCCTTCCTGACCACTCCGTTCTTCCGTGGTAACCGCCAGTATTGCTGTCATTCGGGGCCAGTCGTCCTCTTCTGCTCTGCGGCTGGGAGCGTTCTATGTTTGCATGGAAGCCAAGGGAGTAGAGATGGCTCGAACCTCTGATTTTCGGTTCGCGAACCTCGAACGCGAACCTCCGCAAAAAGTTCGGTTCGCGCAAACTTTTCAAACCGCAATAGACTTCAATGGGGAGGCGAACTTTGAAAACTAGAAACACTTATGCTGGCCACAAAAGTAATGGAAAAGATGTTTCAAGGTGTCTAACACCTGGACCCCCAGGTGGCGGAGTGGTATACACGCCAAAAGTCCCGGGGAAAAATCTGGATTTGACGCACAGCAGCGTTTTAAGGGCAGAAATCACATTGCATGCTACATTGGAGGCCTAAAGTGCTTTAAAACATCTTGCATGTGCATACATCAATCAGATCTTGTAATTAGTGTACTGGTTCACACTTACAGACCAAACTCACTGTGTAACGCACCGCAAACATCTGTTTGTGTAGTGACGGCCGTGCTGGACCGGTGCGCACCATGACAAGAGTGCAGGTGATGGCGGCTTTCCAGCCCATATGGTCGCCGGGCTGAGGTAGCTCAATGACAGAACAGTGAGTGTGCAGCTGATCGAATTTGGTCTGTCCACAATGAAGCAACGACCTTATTATCTTGGGTGTGCCCCCCCGAGGCACTCATATAGCTGTCGGTCATTGCTTCATTGTGATACGCAAGCCTCTTCACCGCGGCAAGGTAAGGATTACGAAGGGGAATTGACACATGTACATGCCTTTTGTTTTGTTGTTGCAGCTGCAGTGCAGCCAGAAAAATTAGGCAAGCATGCCATGTACACGCACCAGAAAAATTATTATAGCGGCCGCTGCAGCGGCCCTAAAAATTCAGGAATCCGCCTGGAGTCCTGGACCCTGTTGGTGGTGGTGAAGAAGGCAGTTAAGCGGCCTGCAGGCCTGTGTGGGGAGCGATTTAGTCTTGGGGCAGTCAGTCACACGACGTGCAGGCAGAGATGCTGTGTGTAGGGACTGATTTAGTCTTCGGGAAGGCCTGACCGTGCTTTGCAGACCACGTGGTCAGAAGGACCCTTGACCCAACGCTGTGTGCCAGAGATGACACCACTTGCCCTTCAACATCACGGTACAGTTTGGGTATCACCTTTTTTGAGAAATAATTGCGGCCTGGTATCTTCCACTGTGGTGTGTGGCTTTGCTTTTGTGTGCTGCTTTCCCTCAGGTGGTCATCCCATTGCAGTTTCTGTTTTGTCATCATGTGCCTTCGTAAGGAAGTTGTCCCTACACGGATCTTGGTCTTTCCACGGCTAAATTTTTGGTGGCAGACAGTACAGATGGCATTGCTCTCATCTGAGGCAGACACACAAAAAATGTCCACACCGCTGAGCCCTGGGGTGATGGCACTTTGGTGGCGGCAGCCGACTGAGTGTTAAGTGGGGTGCCAGAATCAGGGCAGGAGGAAGAAGATATGTCACGGTTCCGTACAGAAGCTGAGGAAGATAAGGTGTTCTGTGTTAAATAGTCAATTACGTCCTGACAATCTTGGGAGTTGATGGCACGCGCCTTCTGAACACTGTACTTTGTTCCAGGGCCGCACGAAATCACGACAGCACGACCTCGAACAGACCTGCTGGGTGGCCTACATCTGCCTGTTTTGCCCATATTGGGGGGGATGAAGTGAAAGGTATGCACTGACTTGACTAATACAATGTGCAGTCACACAGGTGCAGTGAACAGGTATGCAGTGACTGGTATCAATACAATGTGCAGCTGTCACACACACAGGTACCGTAAACAGGTGCAGCAACTGACTGGTATATAACACTGCGTGCGCTCACATAGGTAGGTGCACTGAACAGGTGGGTATGCAGTGATTGGTATTACAAATGTGCAGCTGCCACACACACAGGTACCGTGAACAGGTGCAGCGACTGACTGGTATATAACACTGCGTGCGCTCACGTACGTAGGTAGGTGCACTGAACAGGTGGGTATGCAGTGATTGGTATTACAAATGTGCAGCTGTCACACACACAGGTACCGTGAACAGGTGCAGAGACTGACTGGTATATAACTCTGCGTGTGCTCACGTAGGTAGGTAGGTGCACTGAACAGGTGGGTATGCAGTGATTGGTATTACAAATGTGCAGCTGTCACACACGCAGGTACCGTGAACTGGTGCAGCGACTGACTGGTATATAACACTGCTTGCGCTCACGTATGTAGGTAGGTGCACTGAACAGGTGGGTATGCAGTGATTGGTATAACAAATGTTGCGCTGTCACACAGGCAGGTACCGTGAACAGGTGCAGCGACTGACTGGTATATAACACTACGTGCGCTCACGTAGGTAGGTAGGTGCACTGAACAGGTGGGAATGCAGTGATTGGTATTAGAAATATGCAGCTGTCACACACGCAAGTACCGTGAACTGGTGCAGCGACTGACTGGTATATAACACTGCGTGCGCTCACGTAAGTAGGTGCACTGAACAGGTGGGTATGCAGTGATTGGTATTACAAATGGGCAGCTGTCACACACGCAGGTACCGTGAACAGGTGCAGCGACTGACTGGTATATAACACTGCGTGCGCTCACGTAAGTAGGTAGGTGCACTGAACAGGTGGGTATGCAGTGATTGGTATTACAAATGTGCAGCTGTCACACACGCAGGTACCGTGAACAGGTGCAGCGACTGACTGGTATATAACACTGCGTGCGCTCACGTAGGTAGGTAGGTGCACTGAACAGGTGGGTATGCAGTGATTGGTATTACAAATGTGCAGCTGTCACACACGCAGGTACCGTGAACTGGTGCAGCGACTGACTGGTATATAACACTGCGTGCGCTCATGTAGGTAGGTGCACTAAACAGGTGGGTATGCAGTGATTGGTATTACAAATGGGCAGCTGTCACACACACAGGTACTGTGAACAGGTGCAGTGACACTGCATGCGCTTACCTAGGTAGGTAGGTGCACTGAACAGGTGGGTATGCAGTGATTGGTATTACAAATGTGCAGCTGTCACACACATAGGTAGTCACTGAATGTGCTGGGCCTGGCAGTGGCACAGTAGGAATTACCAAGGGGCCAAGGTCCAGCAGCTGCGACTGACTGACAGGGTTGTATATGCAACACAAGTGTCAGTGGGACACACACACACAAAAAAAAAAAAAATCACAAGAACAACATTAGCTCTCAAAAGCAGGGATGAGCAGAAACTACGCCAGTGCGAATTTACGCATTGTAGTTCGCATCTACGCATCATAGTTCGTAGGTGAAGTTTCAAAACTACGCTTACGAATTTACGCGTAGCGAAGTACTGCTACGCGTAGCTTAAGCCCACTATACGTAGTAAACATGTGCATTGCGTAGTGAACTACAAATGCGCTACTCGCGTCTGATTTTCCGCGTGCGATTGTGGAAAGGGGAATCTACGCATAGAAGAGTTCCCGGTAAAAGCATTTAAAGAGGAATTAATGCGAAAAATGTTCCGCATACGGGCATAAGCCTCCGCATACACTACGCTTCACACTATGCGTAATTGCATATTTTAACGTGTAGTCTATGACATGCATACGAAGCGTAGTTCCAGCGTAGCGAAGTTGGCTGACTACGACCATCCCTGCTCAAAAGAGCTGTTGAGGATGAGGAGTGCTTTGTAGCAATAAGATCAGCAAGAAGGAGCAACCTAACAAGCCTAACACAAGAGCCTAACTAAGCTTTCCCTACGTCAGCAGCAGCAAGGTTCTCTCCCTTCTTTAATTACTGCAGCCACACGAGTGAGTGAAAAAGCTGACGCTGTCTGCGTTTTATAAGGGGGGGGGGGGGGGCTCCAGGAGGGAGTGTAGCCTGATTGCCTACCGTGTGCCTGCTGACTGTGATGTAGAGGGTCAAAGTTGACCCTAATAATGTAGTATAGGGGGCGGGTTGAACTGGCATATAGTTCGAGGTTCACCGCGGACGCGAACCACCGAAGTTCACGCGAATAAGTTTGCGGTCGAACCGTTCGGGCCATCTCTACAAGGGAGCCCACATATCTCATCGGGCCGGAGGAAGCCCCAGGTAAGTACAAATAATGCAGTGTGTACCGTCTCAGGTAAAATTTAAAGGATACCCGAGGTGACAAGTGACATGAGGAGATAGACATGTGTATGTACAGTGCCTAGCACACAAATAACTGTGCTTTGTTCCTTTTTTCTTTCTCTGCTTGAGAGAGTTAAACATCAGCTATGTAAGTGACAGTTTCTGTCTGAGTCAGGACTGGGTCAGACTACAGTGTGGCCCTTACTGATAAGAAATTACAACTATAAAACACTTTCCTAGCAAAATGGCTTCTGAGAGCAAGAAAGAGATATAAAGGATCAATAGTTCATAGGTTTTAGCTCTGGCATACTTCAATGAATGTGTCATTGAGCAAAAACAATAAAACAGTAAAAACTTAAAAAGTAGATTTAAATATAAAATAAAACCGTGGAATATCTTAAAAAGTCATTTTTTGGAGAAGGAGGATAAATACAGTTGTTTATTTCATTAGTTTATTTTCACCTCGTGTGTCCTTTAAAGAGAAACCGTGACCAAGAATTGAACTTCATCCCAATCAGTAGCTGATACCCCCTTTTACATGAGAAATCTATTCCTTTTCACAAACGGATCATCAGGGGGCTCTGTATGGCTGATATGGTGGTAAAACCCCTCCCACAATAAACTCTGAGGACCATGGTTCTGGCAGTTTCATGTCTGTGAACCTTGTTGCATTGTGGGAAATAGCTGTTTACAGCTGTTTCCAACTGCCAAAAAAGCAAGCAGCAGCTACATCACCTGCCAGCAGTAAAAATGTCACTATGTGAAAAATGTCAGAATGTAAATCAGGGATTTAAAATATTTTACAATGGGCAAACACTGACTAAATCATTCATACATAATTATTGTAAAAATGAAGTACTTTTTTATTACATTATTTTCACTGGAGTTCCTCTTTAACCTCCTGCCGACCACGTCACGCGATGTGTGTGGCCGCGGTGGCAGCTCCAGGACCGCCTAACGCCGATCGGCGTAAAGTCCTGGGGCCAGCTATTGCAGGAGATCGCGCGCAGGCTGCGCGCGCATCTCCTGCTTGGGGGGGGGACCTTCAGTCTCCCAGCGGCAATCGCCGCACGGGAGACTGTTAGACGGCGAAACCACCGTCTATAAAGCTTGTACAGCGCTGCGATCTGGTGCAGCGCTGTACTGGGTCAGCCGTGTGACACGGCTGTCCCCTCCATTGGCCCAGAAGTGATAGGCTGTCATAGGCTGAAGCCTATGACAGCCGATCACAGTGATAGGCTGGCGGGGGGAGGGAGGGAGTGGCCACTGCAAAGGGAAATTTTAAAACACGATTTTGATCAAAAAACAAACAAATATTTATTTAAAAAAACAAACACCTGGGGTGCAATCAGACCCCACCAACAGAAAACTCTGTTGGGGAGAAAGGGGGGGGGGGGGGGGGGGGGGGGATCGCTTGTGTGCTGAGTTGTGCGGCCCTGCAGCTTGGTCTTAAAGCTGCAGTGGCCAATTTTACAAAAAAGGCCTGGTCTTTAGGGGGGTTTAACACTGTGGTCCTCAAGTGGTTAAGGCTGGTTCACATGATGCAATTTTTCCATCAGATCAACGGGTCGATCAATAAATTCCAGCATGTCCGATCAGCTCCCAATCTAGAATGGGATTGATTTTCAGATTGGTACTGCACAAAATCGATTCCGTTCTCGATCGGTAGCAGTTTGGAGTTGCCAGAAAATATCGATAGATCTGTCGATCTGTTGGGAAAATTGAATAGTGTCTACCAGGGTCAGTGCAGACAGCCGGTGTTCCAACATTTTAGCATACCCGACAGAATAGCATACAAATGCTACTGAGCATGTGCAAAGTCATGCAGGGCAGACATTAACCCCATAATACCCATCAGCAGCATTAACCTTTTCAACCCCAGTTAGCTGCCTGTGTGCTGATGTGCAATCTCCACTATCCAAGTGGACATAGAGTTAGAATAAAAAGTTGTCCGAGCGAAGCGAGGACCGAGCCCGCAGCCCAGCGAGCGAAGCGAGCGGGCAAGGGGACACTGATTCTACTAACAAGGGGTATATCACTTTAAATGTATGCTATTCTGTCAATGTATGCTAGCTAGTTGGAACACCGGCTGTCAGTGGCTCGTTTCGCCAAGGCCAAATGCTTTTATGCTATAGCACAGAAAAGGGCTTGGCATTGTTTGCTGTCAATTCATCATCGCGTCTTAAACTACGGTGACCATACGTCCCGCTTTACCCGGGACGCGTCCCGCCTTCGGGGGGGCGCTGTCCCAGGCTGCATGAGGTCCCGGGAAATGTCCCGCTTTTAGCAGCGGGACGTCCCGGCCTCGGGACTCTGGCCACCGTACAATGAACTAGCCGCAGCGTCTACTAGACGCTGCGCTAGTTCATTCCCCACAGCCCCGCTCCAGCCTGCAATGTTCTCCGGCAGGCACAGGCAGAGCAGGGCTACGGGAAGATGGCGTCCGGAGGCGGAGCCCTTTGTCTCCAGTACAGGACTCCGCCTCCGGACGCCATCTTGCCGTAGCCCTGCTCTGCCTGTGAGAGGCTGAGCGGGAAATTGAACATCGTCCAGGCCAGGGGGAGCTGCACCTGAGGCACCAGAGGCCGGCTGCGTGAGGGGACGTCTTCTGCCAGGTGAGTAAATGCCTTTTCTTGCAGGTGAAGTGTTTGGCCGCATTGCGTGTATTTTGTACTGACATGTTTGCCCGCAGTGCGTTTATCTTGTACTGACATGTTTGGCCGCATTGCGTGTATTTTGTACTGACATGTTTGCCCGCAGTGCGTTTATCTTGTACTGACATGTTTGGCCGCAGTGCGTGTATTTTGTACTGACACATTTGCCCGCAGTGCGTTTATCTTGTACTGACATGTTTGCCGCAGTGCGTTTATCTTGTACTGACATGTTTGCTCGCAGTGCGTTTATCTTGTGCTGACATGTTTGCCCGCAGTGCGTTTATCTTGTACTGACATGTTTGCCCGCAGTGCGTTTATCTTGTACTGACATGTTTGCCTGACATGTTTGCCCGCAGTGCGTTTATCTTGTACTGACATGTTTGCCCGCAGTGCGTTTATCTTGTACTGACATGTTTGCCCGCAGTGCGTTTATTTTGTACTGACATGTTTGCCCGCAGTGCGTTTTTCTTGTACTGACATGTTTGCCCGCAGTGCGTTTATTTTGTACTGACATGTTTGCCCGCAGTGCGTTTATTTTATGCTGACATGTTTGCCCGCAATGCGATTATTTTGTGCTGAAATGTTGCCCATTGCGTTTATTATTTAATGGTCATAGTTGGCTGTGTTTGCTGCTTTGCGGTTATGGCATACTATTAAATAGCATCACACAGTTTCTGCACACCTATGATGTGAATCCACGTTTGACCACATCACGGCGTAAACACTGCTTTCTTATGCCTCGCTGTTGCATCATTCTGTTAGCTCCGCCCATAGAATGTCATGACCACGCCCATTTTTCGTGCGAGCTGCAGCCACCAAATTTTTCAACCCTCCCCCCCCCAATTCACCCCGTCCCAGGTTGAGCCTACAAAAATCTGGTCACTCTACTTAAACCCCAGGGAATACCGTAACAAGGAACGCCAACAACTCCAGAAGCTGCATGTCCTGGAAAACTCGATTGACTGCAGCGCTTGAGCAATTGATGGCAAACGGCCTGAGTTGAACGATCCCATACATTACAATATGCCAAGTGATGGATCCCGGCAGGACGGAGATGAACGCCACACAGCAGATGTCTGTCTGAACCGGCCTTTTTTTGCACTCCTTTTAGGACTGATGTACACGTCTTATAAATATTTTATGTGGCTTGAAACTTTATTTCCATCTCCTAAAATGACATACGGGTATTGCTTATTCTCAAATAGTATTGAAAGTAGTCATGAACGATAGAAAGGCACAGCGTGATTTGAATTATGACAGTACGTGCCACACTCATGAACGCCGCTAGATAAAACTCCAGTAGTGATGTGAATGTGGTGTGCCTTGGGAGTTGCACGGGGCATGTCCCTTTTTTCCATTTCAAAAAGTTGGCGGTAAGGTCCCCCTTCCTGTATGAACGAGTGTGGCTGTGCTGCTGTGCACTGTGAAGGCGTCACGCAAGCACAATACGGCTACGCTTGTGCTCAAAAGAGTGTAGCCTTGATCTGATTACTGATCGCAGAGGGTCCAAACATTTCCAGTCACTTCCTGTCTTCTGTGACACCACTCACCACAACAGTAAGCAGGAAAGAAAAGAAAATTGTTTTCAAAAAAGATATATTCTTGATTTATAGACCCAAACAATTTTTTCAGCGTTTTGTGTCATAATTGTGAAACAATTGAGCATGCGTGAGGTACCTTGGTCAGGGCTCTCTCATTCTTTTGTCTTGAAATTTGCCAAAGATTTTGTTCATCATGTTGCAATTTGCACTGTAATTACCATGTTTCCCATTTCTGTATTACTGTATGTACCAGTGTGTATATTTTATGTCTACCATTGTCCTTATAACTATATTTCCTGTTGTATTCTTACTCTGTACAGCAGCACGGTATATGTTGGCACTTTATATAACAATAATAAATAATAATAATGTTACAATCAATCATAAAAAAAATTATGATAATTCTTGAATTGAAAAGAAATTTAAAACATTAAATGGTGTGTGTTTTACACTTGCAGGTAATGCCTGCGTTGTTTTACCCTATTTTGTCGCAAAAGCAATGAAAGTCTATGGAGACTTTCACACTTATTGCTGTCCCTTTAGGTGCACGGAAAGTATCAGATCCATGTCTTATTGACACAACATCTAGACAAACCCCTATCGGTTATTCATTCAGTTTTATTAGCCCAAAATAATGAAAAACTTCTTTGTTGCCAAGAAAAATGGAATCTTGACATTTTGGGTTTAGTCCAGACAACACTGATTGAGAGGGCATGTTAGAGGATTTTGTGAAAATCCCCATCTCAGCTAGAGATAGACTAATTCAGGTTAAATTCCTTCATAGAACCTACCTTACTCCTGTAAGAATGCACAATATTTGTGACTCCGACTCGAACAGTGCAATCTGCCAGAGATGTTCTGCCGAGAATGGCACATTCCTACATATGTTCTGGAGTTGTAACAACATTCAAGTATGTTGGATGGATATTTTTGCTATTATAGACAAAATCTTGGAATCACACTTTTATTGCACACCCAAACTAGCGCTACTAGGACTATTTCAATAACAGACGTGTAGTAAGTATACACTTATAATCCGCATATTATGTTTCTATGCATGTAAGGAAATCCTAAGGCCTGGAACCCACTGAAAACCGCAAACGCAAAACGCAACCGCTAGCGTTTTGTCTGAGCGGTTTGCAAGCGGATTCATGCGCGTTTTTGGTCGTGTTTTGCAACATTGTATTTTTTTCCCCAGCGGGTGCCTAGCGTTTTGCGTTTTGCGTTTTTATCCTGATTGGTCCTGTGAATTATTTTTCATTTTGTTACAGTGTGCTTAACCGTAAAACGCTAGCAAAACCGCTCAGTTTAGGTTTTGCTGAGCGTTTCTGCTAGCGTTTCAATACTTTACATTGAAGCGCTAACGCTCCCAAAATGCTACAGGTCCTGCGTTTGCGTTTCTGGGAAACGCAAACGCTCCTGTGGAAGTTGCCCCATCCATTAACATTAGCCCAGCGTTTTGGCAAACTGCTAGCGTATTGCAGTGCTGCCAAAACGCTGCCAAAAGCGCTCCTGTGGGTTCCAGCCCTTAGAGTCTGGAAAGGGGATGCTATTCCATCCATCAACCACTGGAAGCGTACCATCAATCTTGCCCTCCTCTTATACCAAATGACGTACAAAAAACGTAATTGTTCACAACGATTTCACTAAATATGGGCACCGTGGTATAACAATGTTATGACGGCTGGTTCTAATTTGAAGCCTTGATTCTTCCTCTTCCCCTAAAAAATTATACTAAAACATGGTACTAAAACCTAATTATGCCATGGCTGGAGTTGGGCTCAAAGTCTCTCTTTTTCTCTCTTTCTCTTCCTCCTCTCTCTTCTCTTCCTCGCTTACCTTTTTTTCTTCTCACTCTCTTCTTCCTGTCTTTCCTCTTAGTGGCACGGTCCTCCTACTCTATAAGCATACTCACTAGTATTATTAATCATCCTAAGGTATATGCTCCAAGTATCTGATGTTTGATACATACTCTGCATACCTGTGATAATATTATATATGTTAATTGTGTAGAAATAATTTCTGGTAATACTGATACTACTGTATATTCCTCCCAGTATGGTAATATTAATATTAATGCTTCAACAATACTCATGTAATCTCCTGCCTGTAGGAACACAGTACTATTTTCTGTGTACTGTTTCCTTTTTTGTGTTCAAAATAAAAATTGATTTGTTAAAAAAAAATGAAGTATCAGATCCGACAGAAGGGCAACAGTGCATTACTGCAAGCCTGTGCTTAACACAGTCTATGGGCAGCACGTGCATAGCTCCAAACTGTCCCTCTTTTGGATGGACAGTCCCTTCTGGGAGCCCTGTCCCTCTTTTCTCCTCATTTGTCCCTCTTTCAGGACTTTGTCCCTCTTTCTATGTAAATATATACATTTCTGTACTAAAAAATGTGTTTGATTGTCTCTAAACTGTAATCCCAACCAGTGGCGTAACTAAGGAGCTATGGGTCCCGGTGCAAGTTTACATGGGGCCCCCAAGCACTCTATACGTAACAATAGATATGGCCCACCAAAACCTGCCAAGGATTTCCACAGTGTCAGAGGTGCAAGAAGGGGATGGGGGACAGTTTGTTAATGATTACTACTATTTAAAGCATCTATAAAAGTGATTATTACCAGCACATGACCTATAGAAAGATAATATTGTGCTTGAGGGAGGGCCCCTCTGGCCCAAGGGCCCCTATGCGGTCGCTACCTCTGCACCCCCTATTGCTAAGCCACTGTTTCCAACCTTTAAATTTATATATTACTAATTTTAAAATGTTAATATGAAGGAAAATGAACCAGGATAGAAAGGACCAGTGTGATTTGAATTATAAAACAACATATTTTTCTTATGAAATCTTTATGGTACGCGTGACGGGGGGGGGGTGACAGGGGTATGATCAGGGACATGGCTTACATGTCCGTCTTTCTTATCTCAAAAAGTTGGGAGGTATGCAGATAGTGTAAACAACGGAGCATGTTGCCCATGCGTGGACCGACGGAAATCCCAGGGATGTACATCCTGCCCAGCATCGAGTACGTTACTGAGCCAGGGGCAGCGTTTTGCATGAGACTGTCGATGCACTCTGCCACAGGGTCATGGTTGTCATTTTTTGCGTTGCGGTGGGATGCGGCAGAAACATCACATCCGCACCGCAACACAGAAATCAAGTGTAAAACCAGACTGTAGCTATAAAAACAGGAAATTCTATCAGATTTGTTGATTGAATTTATGGAAAAAGGTGTTTTTTTTCTATTTTTTATCGAATTGTCTTAAAATTGCATTTTTTTAATTGTGCTGTGTGTGGCCATCTCAGCTCTGCTCACAGCTGCAGAATGAGGTTTGGCTGTGGAACCTCATTTATTACAGGGATCACCAATAATTGGAAAACCAGAATAGTTCTATGAGCAGCTAAGGATCAAAGCATGAAGAATCTCGATCAGCTGGTTAGTGAGCATCACATGACTCACGTAGCCGGTCTCCTTATCATGTGACTACAGCTCATCTCTCCTCTGCTTCACCTGACTCTTCCCGACCAGTAAGAGCTGCTGTCAGTTGCTAAGGAAGTGGCGGTCGCTAAAGGCGCTGGGGGACGTAGTTCACTGACGGACCCAGGGCGGAAGTTGTTGGACGGGAGACTTCCTGCTGTCAGTTTCGCTCCTCAGTCAGATCTGTCTACCGAGAAACATGTCTGCCGATTTCCAGGGATATGAACAGGACTACAGTGTCCTCACGGCCGAGATCACCAGTCGCATCGGCCGCATACCCAGACTGGTCGGGGGTGAGTGGAAGTTGAGGGCACTGCAGGGGTACAAGAGGTCATACACTGTCTATATAGAGGGGGCAGGAACTATACAGGGGATACTGTGGTGCGATACTAACTGCACAGGGAGCATACTGTGGTGGGATACTAACTGTTCAGGGGGTAAGCTGTGGTTGGATACTAACTGTACAGGGGGTATACTGTGAGCATAGTACTAACTATACTGTGGTGGGACACTAACTGCACAGGGAGCATACTGTGGTGGGATACTAACTGTTCAAGAGTTATGCTGTGGTAGCACACTAACTGTACAGAGGGTATGCTGTGGAGAGACACTGTGCAGGGAATTTACTGCTGTGGGTTACATAACTGTGCAGGGGATATATTTTGGTAGGACACTAACTGTTCAGGGGGTAAGCTGTGGTGGGATACTAACTGTACAGGGGGTATACTGTGAGGGTACACTAACTGTAAAGGTGGCATACTGTTGTGGGACAGTAACTGTACAGGGAGCATTCTGTGGTGGGATACTAACTGTTCAGGGGCTAACTGTGGTGGGATACTAACTGTACAGGGAGCATTCTGTGGTGGGATACTAACTGTTCAGGGGCTAACTGTGGTGGGATACTAACTGTTCAGGGGCTAACTGTGGTGGGATACTAACTGTTCAGGGGCTAACTGTGGTGGGATACTAACTGTTCAGGGGCTAACTGTGGTGGGATACTAACTGTTCAGGGGCTAACTGTGGTGGGATACTAACTGTTCAGGGGCTAACTGTGGTGGGATACTAACTGTTCAGGGGCTAACTGTGGTGGGATACTAACTGTTCAGGGGCTAACTGTGGTGGGATACTAACTGTTCAGGGGCTAACTGTGGTGGGATACTCCACTGTGCAGGGGCTAACTGTGGTGGGATACTCACTGTTCAGGGGCTAACTGTGGTGGCATACTCACTGTTCAGGGGCTAACTGTGGTGGCATTCTCACTGTTCAGGGGCTAACTGTGGTGGCATTCTCACTGTTCAGGGGCTAACTGTGGTGGCATTCTCACTGTTCAGGGGCTAACTGTGGTGGGATACTAACTGTTCAGGGGCTAACTGTGGTGGGATACTCACTGTGGTGGGATACTCACTGTGTAGGGGCTAACTGTGGTGGGATACTAACTGTTAAGGGGCTAACTGTGGTGAGATGCTAACTGTGGTGGCATACTCACTGTTCAGGGGCTAACTGTGGTGGGATACTCACTGTGCAGGGGCTAACTGTGGTGGGATACTCACTGTGCAGGGGCTAACTGTGGTGGGATACTAACTGTTCAGGGGCTAACTGTGGTGGGATACTAACTGTTAAGGGGCTAACTGTGGTGAGATACTAACTGTTCAGGGGCTAACTGTGGTGGCATACTCACTGTTCAGGGGCTAACTGTGGTGGCATACTCACTGTTCAGGGGCTAACTGTGGTGGCATACTCACTGTTCAGGGGCTAACTGTGGTGGCATACTCACTGTTCAGGGGCTAACTGTGGTGGCATACTCACTGTTCAGGGGCTAACTGTGGTGGCATACTCACTGTTCAGGGGCTAACTGTGGTGGCATACTCACTGTTCAGGGGCTAACTGTGGTGGCATACTCACTGTTCAGGGGCTAACTGTGGTGGCATACTCACTGTTCAGGGGCTAACTGTGGTGGCATACTCACTGTTCAGGGGCTAACTGTGGTGGCATACTCACTGTTCAGGGGCTAACTGTGGTGGCATACTCACTGTTCAGGGGCTAACTGTGGTGGCATACTCACTGTTCAGGGGCTAACTGTGGTGGGATACTAACTGTTCAGGGGCCAACTGTGGTGGGATACTAACTGTTCAGGGGCCAACTGTGGTGGGATACTAACTGTTCAGGGGCCAACTGTGGTGGGATACTAACTGTTCAGGGGCCAACTGTGGTGGCATACTAACTGTTCAGGGGCCAACTGTGGTGGCATACTCACTGTTCAGGGGCCAACTGTGGTGGCATACTCACTGTTCAGGGGCCAACTGTGGTGGCATACTCACTGTTCAGGGGCCAACTGTGGTGGCATACTCACTGTTCAGGGGCCAACTGTGGTGGCATACTCACTGTTCAGGGGCCAACTGTGGTGGCATACTCACTGTTCAGGGGCCAACTGTGGTGGCATACTCACTGTTCAGGGGCCAACTGTGGTGGCATACTCACTGTTCAGGGGCCAACTGTGGTGGCATACTCACTGTTCAGGGGCCAACTGTGGTGGCATACTCACTGTTCAGGGGCCAACTGTGGTGGCATACTCACTGTTCAGGGGCCAACTGTGGTGGCATACTCACTGTTCAGGGGCCAACTGTGGTGGCATACTCACTGTTCAGGGGCCAACTGTGGTGGCATACTCACTGTTCAGGGGCCAACTGTGGTGGCATACTCACTGTTCAGGGGCCAACTGTGGTGGCATACTCACTGTTAAGGGGCCAACTGTGGTGGCATACTCACTGTTCAGGGGCCAACTGTGGTGGCATACTCACTGTTCAGGGGCCAACTGTGGTGGCATACTCACTGTTCAGGGGCCAACTGTGGTGGCATACTCACTGTTCAGGGGCCAACTGTGGTGGCATACTCACTGTTCAAGGGCCAACTGTGGTGGCATACTCACTGTTCAGGGGCCAACTGTGGTGGCATACTCACTGTTCAGGGGCCAACTGTGGTGGCATACTCACTGTTCAGGGGCCAACTGTGGTGGCATACTCACTGTTCAGGGGCCAACTGTGGTGGCATACTCACTGTTCAGGGGCCAACTGTGGTGGCATACTCACTGTTAAGGGGCCAACTGTGGTGGCATACTCACTGTTCAGGGGCCAACTGTGGTGGCATACTCACTGTTCAGGGGCCAACTGTGGTGGCATACTCACTGTTCAGGGGCCAACTGTGGTGGCATACTCACTGTTCAGGGGCCAACTGTGGTGGCATACTCACTGTTCAAGGGCCAACTGTGGTGGCATACTCACTGTTCAGGGGCCAACTGTGGTGGCATACTCACTGTTCAGGGGCCAACTGTGGTGGCATACTCACTGTTCAGGGGCCAACTGTGGTGGCATACTCACTGTTCAGGGGCTAACTGTGGTGGGATACTCACTGTGCAGGGGCTAACTGTGGTGGGATACTAACTGTTCAGGGGCTAACTGTGGTGGGATACTAACTGTTAAGGGGCTAACTGTGGTGAGATACTAACTGTTCAGGGGCTAACTGTGGTGGCATACTCACTGTTCAGGGGCTAACTGTGGTGGGATACTCACTGTTCAGGGGCTAACTGTGGTGGGATACTCACTGTGCAGGGGCTAACTGTGGTGGGATACTCACTGTGCAGGGGCTAACTGTGGTGGGATACTAACTGTTAAGGGGCTAACTGTGGTGGCATACTCACTGTTCAGGGGCTAACTGTGGTGGCATACTCACTGTTGACGGGCCAACTGTGGTGGCATACTCACTGTTGACGGGCCAACTGTGGTGGCATACTCACTGTTGACGGGCCAACTGTGGTGGCATACTCACTGTTCAGGGGCCAACTGTGGTGGCATACTCACTGTTCAGGGGCCAACTGTGGTGGCATACTCACTGTTCAGGGGCCAACTGTGGTGGCATACTCACTGTTCAGGGGCCAACTGTGGTGGCATACTCACTGTTCAGGGGCCAACTGTGGTGGCATACTCACTGTTCAGGGGCCAACTGTGGTGGCATACTCACTGTTCAGGGGCCAACTGTGGTGGCATACTCACTGTTCAGGGGCCAACTGTGGTGGCATACTCACTGTTCAGGGGCCAACTGTGGTGGCATACTCACTGTTCAGGGGCTAACTGTGGTGGCATACTCACTGTTCAGGGGTTAACTGTGGTGGGATACTAACTGTTCAGGGGCTAACTGTGGTGGGATACTAACTGTTCAGGGGCTAACTGTGGTGGGATACTAACTGTTCAGGGGCTAACTGTGGTGGGATACTAACTGTTCAGGGGCTAACTGTGGTGGGATACTAACTGTTCAGGGGATAACTGTGGTGGGATACTCCACTGTGCAGGGGCTAACTGTGGTGGGATACTCACTGTGCAGGGGCTAACTGTGGTGGGATACTCACTGTGCAGGGGCTAACTGTGGTGGGATACTAACTGTTCAGGGGCTAACTGTGGTGGGATACTAACTGTTAAGGGGCTAACTGTGGTGAGATACTAACTGTTCAGGGGCTAACTGTGGTGGCATACTCACTGTTCAGGGGCTAACTGTGGTGGGATACTCACTGTTCAGGGGCTAACTGTGGTGGGATACTCACTGTGCAGGGGCTAACTGTGGTGGGATACTCACTGTGCAGGGGCTAACTGTGGTGGGATACTAACTGTTCAGGGGCCAACTGTGGTGGCATACTCACTGTTCAGGGGCTAACTGTGGTGGCATACTCACTGTTCAGGGGCCAACTGTGGTGGCATACTCACTGTTCAGGGGCCAACTGTGGTGGCATACTCACTGTTCAGGGGCTAACTGTGGTGGCATACTCACTGTTCAGGGGCCAACTGTGGTGGCATACTCACTGTTGACGGGCCAACTGTGGTGGCATACTCACTGTTGACGGGCCAACTGTGGTGGCATACTCACTGTTGACGGGCCAACTGTGGTGGCATACTCACTGTTGACGGGCCAACTGTGGTGGCATACTCACTGTTGACGGGCCAACTGTGGTGGCATACTCACTGTTGACGGGCCAACTGTGGTGGCATACTCACTGTTGACGGGCCAACTGTGGTGGCATACTCACTGTTGACGGGCCAACTGTGGTGGCATACTCACTGTTCAGGGGCCAACTGTGGTGGCATACTCACTGTTCAGGGGCCAACTGTGGTGGCATACTCACTGTTCAGGGGCCAACTGTGGTGGCATACTCACTGTTCAGGGGCCAACTGTGGTGGCATACTCACTGTTCAGGGGCCAACTGTGGTGGCATACTCACTGTTCAGGGGCCAACTGTGGTGGCATACTCACTGTTCAGGGGCTAACTGTGGTGGCATACTCACTGTTCAGGGGTTAACTGTGGTGGGATACTAACTGTTCAGGGGCTAACTGTGGTGGGATACTAACTGTTCAGGGGCTAACTGTGGTGGGATACTAACTGTTCAGGGGCTAACTGTGGTGGGATACTAACTGTTCAGGGGCTAACTGTGGTGGGATACTAACTGTTCAGGGGATAACTGTGGTGGGATACTCCACTGTGCAGGGGCTAACTGTGGTGGGATACTCACTGTGCAGGGGCTAACTGTGGTGGGATACTCACTGTGCAGGGGCTAACTGTGGTGGGATACTAACTGTTCAGGGGCTAACTGTGGTGGGATACTAACTGTTAAGGGGCTAACTGTGGTGAGATACTAACTGTTCAGGGGCTAACTGTGGTGGCATACTCACTGTTCAGGGGCTAACTGTGGTGGGATACTCACTGTTCAGGGGCTAACTGTGGTGGGATACTCACTGTGCAGGGGCTAACTGTGGTGGGATACTCACTGTGCAGGGGCTAACTGTGGTGGGATACTAACTGTTCAGGGGCCAACTGTGGTGGCATACTCACTGTTCAGGGGCTAACTGTGGTGGCATACTCACTGTTCAGGGGCCAACTGTGGTGGCATACTCACTGTTCAGGGGCCAACTGTGGTGGCATACTCACTGTTCAGGGGCTAACTGTGGTGGCATACTCACTGTTCAGGGGCCAACTGTGGTGGCATACTCACTGTTCAGGGGCCAACTGTGGTGGCATACTCACTGTTGACGGGCCAACTGTGGTGGCATACTCACTGTTGACGGGCCAACTGTGGTGGCATACTCACTGTTGACGGGCCAACTGTGGTGGCATACTCACTGTTGACGGGCCAACTGTGGTGGCATACTCACTGTTGACGGGCCAACTGTGGTGGCATACTCACTGTTGACGGGCCAACTGTGGTGGCATACTCACTGTTGACGGGCCAACTGTGGTGGCATACTCACTGTTGACGGGCCAACTGTGGTGGCATACTCACTGTTGACGGGCCAACTGTGGTGGCATACTCACTGTTGACGGGCCAACTGTGGTGGCATACTCACTGTTGACGGGCCAACTGTGGTGGCATACTCACTGTTGACGGGCCAACTGTGGTGGCATACTCACTGTTGACGGGCCAACTGTGGTGGCATACTCACTGTTGACGGGCCAACTGTGGTGGCATACTCACTGTTGACGGGCCAACTGTGGTGGCATACTCACTGTTGACGGGCCAACTGTGGTGGCATACTCACTGTTGACGGGCCAACTGTGGTGGCATACTCACTGTTGACGGGCCAACTGTGGTGGCATACTCACTGTTGACGGGCCAACTGTGGTGGCATACTCACTGTTGACGGGCCAACTGTGGTGGCATACTCACTGTTGACGGGCCAACTGTGGTGGCATACTCACTGTTGACGGGCCAACTGTGGTGGCATACTCACTGTTCAGGGGCCAACTGTGGTGGCATACTCACTGTTCAGGGGCCAACTGTGGTGGCATACTCACTGTTCAGGGGCCAACTGTGGTGGCATACTCACTGTTCAGGGGCCAACTGTGGTGGCATACTCACTGTTCAGGGGCCAACTGTGGTGGCATACTCACTGTTCAGGGGCTAACTGTGGTGGCATACTCACTGTTCAGGGGTTAACTGTGGTGGGATACTAACTGTTCAGGGGCTAACTGTGGTGGGATACTAACTGTTCAGGGGCTAACTGTGGTGGGATACTAACTGTTCAGGGGCTAACTGTGGTGGGATACTAACTGTTCAGGGGCTAACTGTGGTGGGATACTAACTGTTCAGGGGATAACTGTGGTGGGATACTCCACTGTGCAGGGGCTAACTGTGGTGGGATACTCACTGTGCAGGGGCTAACTGTGGTGGGATACTCACTGTGCAGGGGCTAACTGTGGTGGGATACTAACTGTTCAGGGGCTAACTGTGGTGGGATACTAACTGTTAAGGGGCTAACTGTGGTGAGATACTAACTGTTCAGGGGCTAACTGTGGTGGCATACTCACTGTTCAGGGGCTAACTGTGGTGGGATACTCACTGTTCAGGGGCTAACTGTGGTGGGATACTCACTGTGCAGGGGCTAACTGTGGTGGGATACTCACTGTGCAGGGGCTAACTGTGGTGGGATACTAACTGTTCAGGGGCCAACTGTGGTGGCATACTCACTGTTCAGGGGCTAACTGTGGTGGCATACTCACTGTTCAGGGGCCAACTGTGGTGGCATACTCACTGTTCAGGGGCCAACTGTGGTGGCATACTCACTGTTCAGGGGCTAACTGTGGTGGCATACTCACTGTTCAGGGGCCAACTGTGGTGGCATACTCACTGTTCAGGGGCCAACTGTGGTGGCATACTCACTGTTGACGGGCCAACTGTGGTGGCATACTCACTGTTGACGGGCCAACTGTGGTGGCATACTCACTGTTGACGGGCCAACTGTGGTGGCATACTCACTGTTGACGGGCCAACTGTGGTGGCATACTCACTGTTGACGGGCCAACTGTGGTGGCATACTCACTGTTGACGGGCCAACTGTGGTGGCATACTCACTGTTGACGGGCCAACTGTGGTGGCATACTCACTGTTGACGGGCCAACTGTGGTGGCATACTCACTGTTGACGGGCCAACTGTGGTGGCATACTCACTGTTGACGGGCCAACTGTGGTGGCATACTCACTGTTGACGGGCCAACTGTGGTGGCATACTCACTGTTGACGGGCCAACTGTGGTGGCATACTCACTGTTCACGGGCCAACTGTGGTGGCATACTCACTGTTCAGGGGCCAACTGTGGTGGGATACTAACTGTTCAGGGGCTAACTGTGGTGGGATACTCACTGTTCAGGGGCCAACTGTGGTGGGATACTCACTGTTCAGGGGCCAACTGTGGTGGCATACTCACTGTTCAGGGGCCAACTGTGGTGGCATACTCACTGTTCAGGGGCCAACTGTGGTGGCATACTCACTGTTCAGGGGCCAACTGTGGTGGCATACTCACTGTTGACGGGCCAACTGTGGTGGCATACTCACTGTTGACGGGCCAACTGTGGTGGCATACTCACTGTTCAGGGGCTAACTGTGGTGGGATACTCACTGTTCAGGGGCCAACTGTGGTGGCATACTCACTGTTCAGGGGCCAACTGTGGTGGCATACTCACTGTTCAGGGGCCAACTGTGGTGGCATACTCACTGTTCAGGGGCCAACTGTGGTGGCATACTCACTGTTCAGGGGCCAACTGTGGTGGCATACTCACTGTTCAGGGGCCAACTGTGGTGGCATACTCACTGTTCAGGGGCCAACTGTGGTGGCATACTCACTGTTCAGGGGCCAACTGTGGTGGCATACTCACTGTTCAGGGGCCAACTGTGGTGGCATACTCACTGTTCAGGGGCCAACTGTGGTGGCATACTCACTGTTCAGGGGCCAACTGTGGTGGCATACTCACTGTTCAGGGGCCAACTGTGGTGGCATACTCACTGTTCAGGGGCCAACTGTGGTGGCATACTCACTGTTCAGGGGCCAACTGTGGTGGCATACTCACTGTTCAGGGGCCAACTGTGGTGGCATACTCACTGTTCAGGGGCCAACTGTGGTGGCATACTCACTGTTCAGGGGCCAACTGTGGTGGCATACTCACTGTTCAGGGGCCAACTGTGGTGGCATACTCACTGTTCAGGGGCCAACTGTGGTGGCATACTCACTGTTCAGGGGCCAACTGTGGTGGCATACTCACTGTTCAGGGGCCAACTGTGGTGGCATACTCACTGTTCAGGGGCCAACTGTGGTGGCATACTCACTGTTCAGGGGCCAACTGTGGTGGCATACTCACTGTTCAGGGGCCAACTGTGGTGGCATACTCACTGTTCAGGGGCCAACTGTGGTGGCATACTCACTGTTCAGGGGCCAACTGTGGTGGCATACTCACTGTTCAGGGGCCAACTGTGGTGGCATACTCACTGTTCAGGGGCCAACTGTGGTGGCATACTCACTGTTCAGGGGCCAACTGTGGTGGCATACTCACTGTTCAGGGGCCAACTGTGGTGGCATACTCACTGTTCAGGGGCCAACTGTGGTGGCATACTCACTGTTCAGGGGCCAACTGTGGTGGCATACTCACTGTTCAGGGGCCAACTGTGGTGGCATACTCACTGTTCAGGGGCCAACTGTGGTGGCATACTCACTGTTCAGGGGCCAACTGTGGTGGCATACTCACTGTTCAGGGGCCAACTGTGGTGGCATACTCACTGTTCAGGGGCCAACTGTGGTGGCATACTCACTGTTCAGGGGCCAACTGTGGTGGCATACTCACTGTTCAGGGGCCAACTGTGGTGGCATACTCACTGTTCAGGGGCCAACTGTGGTGGCATACTCACTGTTCAGGGGCCAACTGTGGTGGCATACTCACTGTTCAGGGGCCAACTGTGGTGGCATACTCACTGTTCAGGGGCCAACTGTGGTGGCATACTCACTGTTCAGGGGCCAACTGTGGTGGCATACTCACTGTTCAGGGGCCAACTGTGGTGGCATACTCACTGTTCAGGGGCCAACTGTGGTGGCATACTCACTGTTCAGGGGCCAACTGTGGTGGCATACTCACTGTTCAGGGGCCAACTGTGGTGGCATACTCACTGTTCAGGGGCCAACTGTGGTGGCATACTCACTGTTCAGGGGCCAACTGTGGTGGCATACTCACTGTTCAGGGGCCAACTGTGGTGGCATACTCACTGTTCAGGGGCCAACTGTGGTGGCATACTCACTGTTCAGGGGCCAACTGTGGTGGCATACTCACTGTTCAGGGGCCAACTGTGGTGGCATACTCACTGTTCAGGGGCCAACTGTGGTGGCATACTCACTGTTCAGGGGCCAACTGTGGTGGCATACTCACTGTTCAGGGGCCAACTGTGGTGGCATACTCACTGTTCAGGGGCCAACTGTGGTGGCATACTCACTGTTCAGGGGCCAACTGTGGTGGCATACTCACTGTTCAGGGGCCAACTGTGGTGGCATACTCACTGTTCAGGGGCCAACTGTGGTGGCATACTCACTGTTCAGGGGCCAACTGTGGTGGCATACTCACTGTTCAGGGGCCAACTGTGGTGGCATACTCACTGTTCAGGGGCCAACTGTGGTGGCATACTCACTGTTCAGGGGCCAACTGTGGTGGCATACTCACTGTTCAGGGGCCAACTGTGGTGGCATACTCACTGTTCAGGGGCCAACTGTGGTGGCATACTCACTGTTCAGGGGCCAACTGTGGTGGCATACTCACTGTTCAGGGGCCAACTGTGGTGGCATACTCACTGTTCAGGGGCCAACTGGGGTGGCATACTCACTGTTCAGGGGCCAACTGGGGTGGCATACTCACTGTTCAGGGGCCAACTGGGGTGGCATACTCACTGTTCAGGGGCCAACTGGGGTGGCATACTCACTGTTCAGGGGCCAACTGGGGTGGCATACTCACTGTTCAGGGGCCAACTGGGGTGGCATACTCACTGTTCAGGGGCCAACTGGGGTGGCATACTCACTGTTCAGGGGCCAACTGGGGTGGCATACTCACTGTTCAGGGGCCAACTGGGGTGGCATACTCACTGTTCAGGGGCCAACTGGGGTGGCATACTCACTGTTCAGGGGCCAACTGGGGTGGCATACTCACTGTTCAGGGGCCAACTGGGGTGGCATACTCACTGTTCAGGGGCCAACTGGGGTGGCATACTCACTGTTCAGGGGCCAACTGGGGTGGCATACTCACTGTTCAGGGGCCAACTGGGGTGGCATACTCACTGTTCAGGGGCCAACTGGGGTGGCATACTCACTGTTCAGGGGCCAACTGGGGTGGCATACTCACTGTTCAGGGGCCAACTGGGGTGGCATACTCACTGTTCAGGGGCCAACTGGGGTGGCATACTCACTGTTCAGGGGCCAACTGGGGTGGCATACTCACTGTTCAGGGGCCAACTGGGGTGGCATACTCACTGTTCAGGGGCCAACTGGGGTGGCATACTCACTGTTCAGGGGCCAACTGGGGTGGCATACTCACTGTTCAGGGGCCAACTGGGGTGGCATACTCACCGTTCAGGGGCCAACTGGGGTGGCATACTCACCGTTCAGGGGCCAACTGGGGTGGCATACTCACCGTTCAGGGGCCAACTGGGGTGGCATACTCACTGTTCAGGGGCCAACTGGGGTGGCATACTCACTGTTCAGGGGCCAACTGGGGTGGCATACTCACCGTTCAGGGGCCAACTGGGGTGGCATACTTACCGTTCAGGGGCCAACTGGGGTGCCATACTCAGTAGGGAGTGGCAGTGTTTGGAGTCCAGCCCAAGGACTCCTTACCGAATAGGTGCTGGCTTACTGAACAGCAACAACTGCTGCTGGGTGGACTGTGAGAGGATACTGACTGTATAGGGAGGATCCTATGATGGTTCACTGATAAATATATAAAATGTAATTGTTTGCATGGAGTAGGAAGTACTGTTGGGGACAGTAACTATAGCTGGTGGCGATTATTGGTGGCACTGGGATGGTATTGGGGGGCAAATTGGATGGTTTAGGGCATATTTAACTGTCTGTATCTAGATAAACTGTAGAGGTGGGAAAGTGGGACCGACTCAACAGATAGGGGGATCACTGGGAACTGAAAGGTTTGGTATGGGGTAGGGATAGTGGCTGCACAGAGTGTGTATTATAGGGTGGGATATTAAGCATTGTAATTAAGTATACTGTGGAAAGAGACACTGACTATAGAAGGGGAAGCTGTTGGGGAACATTGTTTACACAGAAGGGATGCGGAGTATATACAGTGGGAAATGGGATATAATGGTGGAGGGATATTTATTACTGGAAGACACTGAATATGGGCTGGAGACACTGTGTCTGGAAAGGTGCATATATAGGTCGCAACACTGCACAGAAAAATAAACACTAGAAGTCCCTGATTATGGTAGTACTGTGCTACAAAATAGACATCGACTATTACTGTATGGGGAAGGATTGAGAAGATGTGCCTTTCAGTGACTCTGAGAAGGCAGAGCTATTGGGGATCACTAGAGAAATGTTGCTGTGGGGGACAATGAACAGATTTGACAATAGGACCATCAGAATATCGTGACCATAGACCTGGGGTGTCAAACTCAAATACAAAGTGGGCCAAAATTGAACACTGGGACCAAGTCCCGGGCTAACCTCAATGTCTAGATGAAAGACTGTCCCTGGTGTCTAGTGGTTCCCCGCCATCCCCTACTCCCCTAAATAATTTCCTGGCCTCTAGTGACCCCCCCCCCCCCCCCCTCATCCTGTTACAGTTTCCTGGTGTGTAGTGCTTTAACCCTCCTTCCCTGGTGATCTTGGGCTTCACCCCCAATAAAGCTTCCCTAGTGGTCTAGAGTGGACCAAACATAATGCGAAGTGGGGAAACCACTTGGGGGCCAAATTGTATGGCTCCGTGGGCCAGATTAGGCCTACAGATCAGAGTTTGACATGTATGCCATAAAGAGACATGAAGGAGGTTATAACTTGGGAGAGACATTGAAGAGATTATGACTGAATTGGGACACTGAGGAGATGTGGCTGTGGCTGTAGGGAAATGCTGATCATACTTGGGTCTGGGCAGTTGTAGATAGAGCAGTGGTTGGTGAGGTTGATGCTTATAATATTTTTAATGATCTTATTTCAGAGGAGAAGAAACAGATGGTGATTAATGTGGAGAAGCAGCTTGATGAGGCCAAAGAGCTGGTATGTGTTTTTTTTTTTTGTTCTTGGTTTTTTTTTTTTTTTTTTTTTTTTTTCTGAAAAATGAAAAATAGGCCAGGGAGTTTTTTTTTTTTTTTTTTTAAATGTTATGATTATGAAATACTGAGACAAACTGCTTATTAAACACCTTGACAACTTTTGTGCCTTCAGTTTTGAGGTGTATTTTGCTTTCCTGAATCTAACAGGAAACAATTTTTGTATAAAATCCTCATATATCACCTGAAATGAGAGGTACAGTGGCTTGCAAAAGTATTCGGCCCCCTTGAAGTTTTCCACATTTTGTCACATTACTGCCACAAACATGAATCAATCTTATTGGAATTCCACGTTAAAGACCAATACAAAGTGGTGTACACCTGAGAAGTGGAAGGAAAATCATACATTATCCCAAACATTTTTTTTACAAATCAATAACTGCAAAGTGGGGTGTGCGTAATTATTCAGCCCCCTGAGTCAATACTTTGTAGAACCACCTTTTGCTGCAATTACAGCTTCCAGTATTTTTTGCCATCATTGATGTTCTGCTAACTTCACTGCTGATCTCCTGTGGACTTCTCCTTACCAGATTAATTACTGATGCAACTTTGCTGAACCCCTTCAGCCACATCATTGGTGACATTTACCTAATTTTGGTCTAACTGCTGTCCCCCTGTCTATGCTTCCACTCTCCACACCCCATCCTACCTTATCCCATCAGTACAAAATGTTCCCTCCTATTCACTCCCTTACCCCTCCACCATTTCCTAGCCATCTCCCTCCCCATCTCGCTCTCCCCCATCACCACATGCTCTACCTCCACCTCCTTCTACACCTTGTCCCCCTTCTGTTTCCCCGCACCCTCTCCCCTTTTGTCCTTAGACTCCCTTTTGGCCCTCAACCCCCATGCACCTCCCTTCCCTCCCCCCCAAACTCTACCCACACACCCCCTCGGCATAACCCTATTCCTATCCATCCTACCCCTAGGCATTCGCTCCGTGTTTCCTGTATCCTCTGGAATGCCAGGTCCACCCGCAATTAGCTGCTCTCTGGAAATCGCTCCCTCCAGCCACCAGACTCGCCCCCACTTTTAATACCTTCACACAAGCTCTCAAGACTCACCCTTTCATGCTCACATACCCCCCCTACACCAGCACCATAATATGTTCTGTTCAGGGGTGTTTCTAGCCACTTTGTCACTCCAGGCAAGAAAACCTGTGGCGCCCCCCCCCCCCCCCCCTCCACACTCAAATCTCAGGGCCAGCCAGGGGAGAGTGGGGCATATAATATCAAGAGGGGGCACGCCACTCACTATGAGGCAGTGGCGTACCTAGGGTATTTGGCACCCGGTGCTGATTATCCACAGTCACCACCACCCCCCCCCAATAATTGGGGCTTCGTTGCGCGAAAAATGTGTGTGGTCATAGACCAAAATGTGGGTGTGGTCACGGGTGGAGACAAGTTTACATGAACTTAGCAATGGTGGGACATTAGATTAGGACAGTGGTGGCGAAAAGTCACTTATCAATCGCAAAGTGCCAACAGCAATTTAAACTAAATACAAACATTTTAACTCATACATGAACATTATGGAAAATCCAAGTTGAAAATAAACTGTGAAGATAAACAATTTCATCCATCCTACTCCTGAAAAATGTATTTTTTTTAGAACCCCCCAGTTTTATTTTCTGTTTTAAAAAGCTAAAAAAAAGTAGGTTTAATGCTATTGTCTCATATGATGATGATTCTGCTTTTCCCATAGTCTCGCAGTTAGCAATCATGAGGCCCCCAACAAGACAAATTCAGCAATCTTGAGGCCCTCAACAAATCATGAGGCCCCCAACAAGACAAATTCAGCAATCATGAGGCCACCAACAAGACAAATTCAGCAATCTTGAGGCCCCCAATAAATCATGAGTCCCCCAACAAGACAAATTCAGCAATCATGAGGCCCCGAGCAAGACAAATTCAGCAATCTTAAGGCCCCCAACAAATCATGAGGCCCCCAACAAGACAAATTCAGCAATCATGAGGCCACCAACAAGACAAATCCAGTAACCATGAGGCCCCCAACAAGACAAATTCAGCAGTCATGAGGCACATAAATAGACAGCATTTCACATAAATGGGCAGAATGCCCCCTTAATATGGTAGACACCTCTCACCTGGCTTCTGAATTCTCCTCTACTGGCTGCTGTGCCTGGCTGGCAATACTATTTTTGTCTGGATTGGGGATGATGTGTGGGCTGGAAGGCCTGCTGTGGCCTGACTGGCGGTGATGCTGTGGCTGGGCTGGCTGGTGGCGAAGCTGTGGCTGGGCTGGCTGGTTGAAGTAAATGCT
The DNA here is from genome assembly GCF_040937935.1 of Hyperolius riggenbachi. Classification (NCBI taxonomy): domain Eukaryota; kingdom Metazoa; phylum Chordata; class Amphibia; order Anura; family Hyperoliidae; genus Hyperolius; species Hyperolius riggenbachi. The sequence goes on from NC_090655.1 coordinate 62,947,354, forward strand.
GGCCTGACTGGTGGTGATGCTGTGGCCTTTTTGCCAGTGATTCTGGGCTGGTTGGCCTAGATAGTTTAGGTAGTGAGAGGTGCCCCCTAGTTTAGGTAGTGCCAGGAGCCCCCCAGTTTAGGTAGTGACAGGACCCCCCAGTTTAGGTAGTGACAGGAGCCCCCAGTGTATGTAGTGACAGGGGCCCCCCAGTTAAGGTAGTGACAGGAGCCCCCAGTTAAGGTAGTGACAGGTGCCCCCCAGTTCAGGTAGTGACAGGAGCTCCCAGTTCAGTTAGTGACTGGCGACCCCCAGTGTGTGTAGTGACATGAACCCCCAGTTTAGATAGTGACAGGGACCCCCAGTTTAGATAGTGACAGGGACCCCCCGGTTAGATAGTGACAGCGACCCCCCGGTTAGATAGTGACAGCGACCCCCCGGTTAGATAGTGACAGCGACCCCCCGGTTAGATAGTGACAGCGACCCCCCGGTTAGATAGTGACAGCGACCCCCCGGTTAGATAGTGACAGCGACCCCCCGGTTAGATAGTGACAGCGACCCCCAGGTTAGATAGTGACAGCGACCCCCAGGTTAGATAGTGACAGCAACCCCCCAGGTTAGATAGTGACAGGGACCCCCAGGTTAGATAGTGACAGGGACCCCCCAGGTTAGATAGTGACAGGGACCCCCAGGTTAGATAGAGACAGTGACCCCCCAGGTTAGAGACAGTGACCCCCAGGTTAGATAGTGACAGCGACCCCCAGGTTAGATAGTGACAGCAACCCCCCAGGTTAGATAGTGACAGGGACCCCCAGGTTAGATAGTGACAGGGACCCCCCAGGTTAGATAGCGACAGGGACCCCCCAGGTTAGATAGTGACAGGGACCCCCCAGGTTAGATAGTGACAGGGACCCCCAGGTTAGATAGAGACAGCGACCCCCAGGTTAGATAGAGACAGCGTCCCCCAGGTTAGATAGAGACAGCGACCCCCAGGTTAGATAGTGACAGCGACCCCCAGGTTAGAGACAGCGACCCCCAGGTTAGATAGTGACAGCGACCCCCAGATTAGATAGTGACAGCGACCCCCAGGTTAGATAGTGACAGCGACCCCCAGGTTAGAGACAGCAACCCCCAGGTTAGATAGTGACAGGGACCCCCCAGGTTAGATAGTGACAGGGACCCCCAGGTTAGATAGAGACAGTGATCCCCCAGGTTAGAGACAGCGACCCCCAGGTTAGATAGTGACAGGGACCCCCCCAGGTTAGATAGTGACAGGGACCCCCCCCAGGTTAGATAGTGACAGGGACCCCCCCAGGTTAGATAGCGACAGGTGCCCCTCGGAATCAGGGCTAGCCAGGAATCCGGATGCATATAAAAAAATCATCATGAGCAGCAGATCTGCAGATCTTGGCACTCACTGTGAGGTGTGTTGCCTCTGATAGTTTGTGCGCACACTGCGCAGTCAGGTGTAGCCGGCCGGCGGTAGCACTGGTGACTGGTCCCTGCGTCGCAACACGTGTGACAGGCGGGGGGCGGAGTTAGGGGCGGCGCCGACGTGTAAACGAACTAGCGTGCGGAGGCCGCACGCTAGTCTGCACAGAGAGGGAGAGGGGGCGGGGAGAGGGGGCGGACCAGTAGGCGGCGGCACCGCACATATGAACTAATGTGCGTGCTGCTTGCTCAGAGACTCAGGAGAGGAAGGGGGCGGACCAGTAGGCGGCGCCGGGCACAGGCTGAGCTGCCTGTCACAGCCGGCGCCGACCTGGCTGGCTGAAAGAAGAAAAAAAAAATTAAACAAACGCACAGAGCGGCGACTTGGCGAGAAGGCGCCCACTTAGACCCACGGCGCCATAGGCAAAAATTTATAGTTGCCTAGTGACTCAGACGCCCCTGGTTCTGTTAGACACCCTCTCAACAGATGCACCTATTGTCTCCACCCGCACCCTTTAGATTGTAAGCCTCTGGCAGGGCCATCTCCCTTAGTGTTTCCAGCTTGATTATGCAATTTTACTAACAATCACCCCTCTTGTGGACTAGAACAGTATCTATTTTGACCTGACACTGTATTATCAAATCATTTGCATGATCTTGCTTTGTTGTGAGTTTCCTGTATGTCCTACCTTGTATGTTAACCCTTTTATCTATTGTGCAGCGCTGCGTAATATGTTGGCGCTATATAAATACAATAAATAATAATAATAATAATAATTTTAGGGTATGTCTCTACCAGCTTTTCACATCTAGAGACTGAAATACTTGCCCATTCTTCTTTGCAAAACAGCTGCAGCTCAGTAAGATTAGATGGACAGCGTTTGTGAACAGCAGTTTTCAGATCTTGCCACAGATTCTCGATTGGATTTAGATCTGGGCTTTGACTGGGCCATTCTAACACATGGATATGTTTTGTTTTAAACCACTCCATTGTTGCCCTGGCTTTATCTATAGGGTCGTTGTCCTGCTGGAAGGTGAACCTCCGCCCCAGTCTCAAGTCTTTTGCAGACTCCAAGAGGTTTTCTTTCAAGGTTGCCCTGTATTTGGCTCCATCCATCTTCCCATCAACTCAGACCAGCTTCCCTGTCCCTGCTGAAGAGAAGCCACTACAGAGCATGATGCTGCAACCACCATATATGACAGTGGGAATGGTGTGTTCTGAGTGATGTGCAGTGTTAGTTTTCTGCCACACATAGCATTTTGAATTTTAGCCAAAATGTTCCATTTTGGTCTCATCCGACCAGAGCACCTTCTTCCACATGTTTGCTGTGTCCCCCACATGGCTTGTGGCAAACTGCAAACGGGACTTCTTATGCTTTTCTGTTAACAATGGCTCTCCTCTTGTCACTCTTCCATAAGAGCCAACTTTGTGCAGTGCACGACTAATAGTTGTCCTATGGACAGATTACCCCACCTGAGCTGTAGATCTCTGCAGCTCGTCCAGAGTCACCATGCATTTCTGATCAGTGCTCTCCTTGTTCAGCCTGTGAGTTTAGGTGGACGGCCTTGTCTTGGTAGGGTTACAGTTGTGCCATACTCCTTCCATTTCTGAATGATCGCTTGAACAGTGCTCCTTGGGATGTTCAAGGCTTTGGAAATCTTTTTGTAGCCTAAGCCTGCTTTAAATTTCTCAGTAACTTTATCCCTGACCTGTTTGGTGTGCATTTTGGACTTCATGGTGTTGGTGCTCCCAATATTCTCTTAGACAACCTCTGAGGCCATCACAGAGCAGCTGTATTTGCACTGACATTAGATTACACACAGGTGCACTCCATTTAGTCATTAGCACTCATGAGGCAATGTCTATGGGCAACTGACTGCACTCAGACCAAAGGGGGCTGAATAATTACGCACAACCCACTTTGCAGTTGATTTGTAAAAAATGTTTGGAATCATGTATGGTTTTCGTTCCACTTCTCACGTGTACACCGCTTTGTATTGGTCTTTCATGTGGAATTCCAATAAAATTGATGCATGTTTGTGGCAGTAATGTGACAAAATGTGGAAAACTTCAAAGGGGCCGAATACTTTTGCAAGGCACTGTATGTGGAGGCTGCCACATTTATTTATTTTTTTAACACTGCAGATTGCCTAGCTGTCCTGCTGATCCTCTGCCTCTAATACTTTTAGTTATAGACCCTGAACAAGCATGCAGATGAGATGTTTAGGACAATGCTTAAAGGGAACCTGTACTGAGTAAAATTATTTAAAATAAACACATGAGGTAACTTCAAATGAATATTACATAGTCACCTTGCCATCAATTCCTCTCAGAAGCTCACCATTTTCTTCTGACAATGATCCCTTCCAGTTCTGACAACATTTTGTCAGATCTGAAATATATCAGTTGCTGTCAGTTACAGCTGAGAGGAGAACGGATGTGTCTATGTGTCCCTATGGCTCAAGTGGGCGATATTCTAGTTTAACTGTGTGCTGACCAGAAACCTGTTATGGAGTAATGGCCATTATCAAAATGGAGGACAGAGAATTTCATTGATCACAGTAGACAAACAGGAGGCAGGAGAGGAGAAAGAGATTGAGGAGTAGACTACACAGGAGGTAAGTATGACTTGTGTATGTTTATTTTGACTTTTAATTTTCAGTTCAGGTTTTCTTTAAAGTGTATTCAAGGCGACATGTGACATGATAAGATAAATCTGTGCATGTACAGTGCAAGGCATATTAATAACCAGGCTGTTTTCCTTATTTTATTTTTCTGCCTGAAAGAGTTAATTTTCAGACATACAAGTAACAGCTTCTGTCTTGTCTGTACCTTGTTGGGAATATAGTAAACTCACTGATAAGCAAATTATAGCCATAAAAGTTTTCCTGGCAGAATTCCACTTCTGAGGTCAGGAGAGCGCTAGAAAAAGGTCAATTATTGTATTTAAACTTTGGGACACTTAAGAGGCTGCCTTTGAGCAGAGACAACAAAACATTCAATCTACTTTGTAAATGTTTAAATCAAAAATAAAATCGAAAACCTTGCGCTCCTTTCCTGAAGAAATCCGTGCTTTCCAAATGATCCTTTTGCTCCTTGGTCTCTATGCACTGAGCTGCTCTACATGTGTTGGACAAGGAGGAACTTGCTCTAGAAAAAAGGAAGCGCTCTATCGTGCATTACCCAAGGATGTGTTTAATCGCAAAATAAGGTTATACTCACAAGATATAAATGGTTAAAATCGCTCATCAGCGGTACAGTCCACCGCTAGATGGGCAACAACGCGCTGTGGCCTGCAGCGCGTTCTCCGATACTTGGGGAAGCCGTCTCGTTGTGGGCGTGGCTGTGGATTCAGCATGCGTATGGCGTCATTACGCGTTTTGGCGCTCTCTGCCTTCGTCAGATGACGGTCATACGCACTGGACGCTGGCTATGTACGCTCCTGTAGCCGTCGTCATGGCTACTGGAGCCAAACAGAAGGGTTTTTTTAAAAATTAAAAACAACTTTATTAGTAACGAACAGTTGGGCGCACACTATGTTTAAATGGATACGCTGTGTTGCGCCCAGATGATATAAACAACAACTAGGAAAACTTGATGCGCTGGCTCACAGCAGTGGTATGTCAGGCCATGTTTTTGGATTCGTTTTCCAAGCGGTATCATGTAAATCGTGAAAAGCAGGGGAGAGAGGATTGAGCCCTGCGGCACCCCATATTTAAGTGATACAGGGGTGGACAGGAAGGGCCCCATAGATACTTTGTGGGTTCTGCCACTCAAGAAGGATTGGAACCACTGAAGAACTATGCCATCAATGCCGCAGTATTCCTGTAGCCTGTTTATCAAGATGTCATGGTCAACTGTATCAAAGGCTGCAGAAAGGTCTAGCAGTATGAGGATCAAGCACTCTCCTCTGACTCCTGCCATGAGCAGGTGGTTGCATATTTGGATGAGGGCAGTTTCAGTGCTGTGGTGTTTCCTGAAGCCAGACTGGAATGGGTCATAACTGTTGTTTTGTAGGATTTTGGCTTCTAGCTGGAGGTAGACAGCTTTTTCAATTAGCTTGCCCAGAAAGGGGAGGTTAGAGACAGGTCTGTAGCTGGTCATTGCATCAGGGTCCAGGGAGGTTTTTTTGCGGAGAGGCCTGATGATTGCTTCCTTCAGTAAAGCAGGAAATATCCCTGATTGTAAGGAACAGTTAACAATTTTGAGGAATACCGGTACGAACAGGTCGGGGCAGTTCAACATGAACTGTGTTGGGCCAGGATCCAGGCACAGGTAGTTAGGCGGAGGTGAAGGAGGATGCTTGATGTGACTTCTTCATCAATTTCTTTGAAGTTTGACCAAGGTGTTACGTTGTCTCTGCTAATGGTTTTCGGCTCTATATTAGGCTCAGATGCTGTAAGTTGGATGGCGGACCTTATAGCGGAGACTTTGTCTGTGAAGAAATGGGCAAATTGGTCACAGAGGTTTTTTGAAGACTCGATATTAAGTTTTTGATATGCCGGGTTGCAGAGTTTTTCCACTGTGTGGAACAGTTGGGCTGGTTTGTTAACTGCATTTGCAATCTCTTATGATAGAAAGGATGATTTTTTTTTTCTGTGATTACCTTTTGGTAGTTCTTCGAGTGAAGGATTAAGGCATGTTTGTCTTCTGGGGACTGAGATTTGCGCCACAGTCTCTCAAGTTTTTGGCCTTGTCTTTTCAGCTCTTTTATGGCGTTATCAAACCCCTGTGCATGATGGTGTGGAGTAAGATATTTGGTGCACACAGAAACAATGGTCTTAAAGGTGGTGGACACACATTTGTTGTATTTAAACACCAGAGTATCAGAGTCCAAAGTGGATTCAGTCAATTCATCAAAGCTAAGGTTATCTCTGATATCTTGAGGTGTTAGCACTTTTAAGCGGCGATATTTTATTTGATTCTTGACCTGGTGTTTGACAGCTGGTATTGAGAGGGAGAAGTGGATAGTGTGATGGTCTGACCAGGCAACAGGATTAATTTCCACATTGGCTGTTGACAGCCCAGTATGGAATATAAGGTCCAGAGTGTGACCTTTCCTGTGAGTAGCAGAGCTGATTGATTGGAAGAAACCCAGTTCATGTAAGGCACGAGGTAGCTCTATTCCAAATTGTGAAGAGGAGTCATCCACCCATGTATTGAAATCTCCAAGAACAATCCATCTGGGGGTTTCCAGTGTTAGGTTGCATAGGAGATCTACAAGTTCCTTAAAGAATTCTGAGTATTTTTCTGGTGGGCGGTAGATCAGCAGTATGTTAATGTTTTTGTTTTTCTCAGCTGAAAGTTGCACCCCCAAGCATTCAAACGAGTTGGTAGGTCCTACAGTAAGTGGTCTAATTTTCAAAGCTGATCTAAAGCAAAGTGCAACCCCTCCACCCCTGCGTTCTGTCCTGTTGCAGTATATCACAGAATAGTTTGTTGGCACGGCGGCCTGTTCAAGCATTTTTGAACAGCGCACTGTGAGCCAGCTCATAAAGTTTTCCTAGTTGTTGTTTATATCATCTGGGTGCAACACAGCGTATCCATTTAAAGAGTAACTGTTAGCCCCAAAACTGAAAATTAAATCTCTCTTGCAATGTTTTATTTACTATTTAAATGAGCCAAAAAGGCATTGTAGAAGTTAAAAATCAATATAAATTTTTTACTATGTATCCTTTTCCCCAAGCTCCGGACGCAAAGCCGCATATCAGATACTGCTGAGCATGCATAGCATGCCTAGCTCTGCCCGACCCCCCTCTCCCCCCCAGGACCAGGTGCCGATATATGCTCACCCCAAACAGCTGACCGCTCTGACACGGAGAGAGAGCGGGAGCACTTCCAGCGCCGCCACCGCAGAGCAGCCGCCGCCGAGTCACATGTGAGAGATGTCATGTGCATCTCTCACATGTGACTCGGCGGCGGCTGCTCTGCGGTGGCGGCGCTGGAAGTGCTCCCGCTCT